>NC_092335.1:446467500-446575000 GCF_046630445.1 Rutidosis leptorrhynchoides
ATTTAGACTAAATATTTTCGTCGAAAGGTTATGTAATGCTCCCGATATGATAAAACAAAGATTTGATTTGTAAAGTATGCTGAATCTGTTTTTAAGTTTACATAAAAATTGCTAGAACGAACTAGGAATTGATTTAGACTTTGAGCTTCTGGAATATGTTATTCTAAGTGTTCCTTGACATGTTTCATTTGTATACGAACTTGCGAGAACGTAATTTGCCATGAGTTATTTGCTTATCTTTGTGATGTGCACGATTGATACTCAAAAACTGAAGAGTCTGTGTTGTTTTGCAAAACTATACAAATTGGCTAAAGAAATGCTTCTGATTATTTTATCACTAAAATTTTGAGATTTTATGAGATCCAACAATTGGCCGTTCGTCAAAATATATTTTCTATATTTTATAAAAAATGTTTAAAAACTGACGCGCGAGCAGAAATTTCTGTAACGAACCTGAACTTGATCCTTTCTGATATTGGACTTTTAATTGTCATATGACCCTTTGGCTGGACTTTTTGGAATTTATTTTAAGTATAGTTATGATCTGGAGTTGATCATAATTTTATTAATTATGTGCTATGTGCTATGAATGTATTTCTTTACGACGTATGAATTTCGAAGGATTACTCTAAGGTGTGGAAAATACGATTTGCTAAACTACGAGCGATAACATGTTATATGACTTAAGTTTGACTTGTTGACCATTTTTGCATGACCTACTGAGATGTTTGAATTTAGTGGACCACTTTGACCGAGTTGACTTTAGGGTTGACTTTGGTTGACTTTTGCTGACTTGCTTGGATTAGTTGACTTTTACTTGTTCATTGAGTCAGTCTGAGCACTAGGACTTTGCGTACACTATGGGTTGACATTATGACCTATATGTGTATACTTAAGATGACCTATTTGACTAGGTTATATTGTTCGGTCGTGATTGTTCGACTACAGTACGTTTTGCTAAGATATCTCTCTACTTACTAAGGTGAATTCATAGCCCCTCTTTATTGCTAGCAAATTTACTTACTTTTGGGGTGAGACACATGTAGTTTTTACTTTTTACACTTTAGACACAAGTACCAAACTACTTAAACTATGCTATACCCGGCTATGTCCGACTAAGTCCCTACAGTGATATTTTTAAGTGCTGCGGCATGCTTATTTATTGGGGGTAGGCCTATCGGGAGTAACGTCCCCGATACATTTGACTAAGTCTTTGTATTACTTGATAATGAAATTTAACCGACAAGGAGAACTAACTTGTCATGGGGCAAACAATGTTTAGTCTAAATATCACGCATTGGCATAAACTTTTGATCTTGCGAGATCAACTTTAAAGATCTTTGTGATCTTCCTTGAAAACTTAAGATCTGTATGATCTACTTTACAAACTAAATCTTGTGGTCTAAAAACAACGATAACTACTTTTGTTAAACCTATGAACTTCACTCAACCTTTTTGGTTGACACTTTAGCATGTTTTTGTCTTAGGTGCTGTTTGATTCAAGCTTTCTTATCTACTACTTATCTGATGCTACTTGGACTTAGGATCAAGAGATATCGCATTTATTACTTCTACATATGAATAATTACTTTATCATTATTTCCATTATTGTAACGACATTTCATTTTCCACTGCGTACTGAATAAAGTTAAACTTTCTCATTTAGTATTGTTCTTGTATTATAATATGTTGGTTTATTTTGATATTAGTAACATTTCTACCAGACCCTATTGGGAGGGCGTTACAACTAAAGTATATAGAATATATATTTTGTGATTTCAAAAGTTATTTAGTAAACGACGGTAACGCTCAATTGTCATTCGATTGATAATAAACGAGTTAAATAGGAACTTATGCGATTTTAAAATAAACGGTGATCCGAAAATGAGTTTTACAAATCATAGACTTATTAAAAAAGTATTTAGGAACTATTTATTGAATTTTAAAACTTTTTATATTTTACTTGGGGTTGAGAGTGAATAATTAATGTAATTTTTATTTAATAGTTAATGACTGAATTTTATACCATAATGACTAAAATAAATAAAGGAAGTTAATTTAAAATTTTGATAATTTTCTGAAGACTTTTATCCGCCACTAATTTCAAATAGTACACGATACACAGTCCGGGAAACTGTCGGCACAATCAAACAATTCAATCGACTGCTTTACTATTTTTAAAGTTTCATTTCATTTTCATCAGACACATGTCAATATTAAGATTATTATTATATTAGTATTCTGTTATCCGTCTTTGTTTGATTATAACAAGTTTCACAGTTTATGATCAAGTACCGTTGTTTCTTTTGACTTCTCCAATGAATCACTCCAACCCACTATCTTTATATTCCTATTTTATGTTGACAATCATCAACACTTTATTTACATATATCCATGGGTGCATATACATATAGATATATAAAACAACCAACCATCACTTTCTTTTATTTCTTTACATTATTATATTTACATCCACTAGTGTAGCTCATACTTATGTATATACTTATAGATACAGAATGATAGGAAGCATCAACCAGATCATCCTAATATTCGATTGGAACCAAAAACTTCTGTGTATATTTATATATATATATTTTTTCGGTTGACAACCAAAATAACCACCACATTGGAGGAACTTGCGGAAATACTTAAGTTCCAGGAAAGGGGAAGCCGGACCGAGATCTTCTAAAAAGATCTTGTATGATGTCGAGCCTAATATGTTGTTACAAACACCATCTTAATCGATCACCTTCATTGAACCAATATCAAACTGTCAACACCATCAAACTGTCAACACCAACTTGTCATCATCAATGCATGCTTCTGTTTTCTAACCGAGATTATCACCACCAAAACCACACATACATGCATAACACATTGGAACCGATACGTACTTTGTCTCTTGTTCTTGCTCGACCCAAGATCACAACCCATCACCACGACCCGCCATCAAACCCACCAACAAATCCACAACTATAGAATATATCCATCAAATCACCCATACACCTTAACACTTCTATTCTTTCTGTTCCGATCTCAAAATAACCACCATCAATTATCAAAACCATACTACACTTACAGTTTTCTGTTGAACTGCTGTTGTATTTCTGTCGTGACCCAATAACCCACCATGACCGAATCATTTTTCTGTTGTATCTATTTCTTGTTTCGAACAGCATCAAGCCAAGGAACAAACCCACAAGAACAACATTAAACCATCAAACACCTACCTTTAATTATCCCTTCCTGCTACTCGATATATATATATATATATATATATATATATATATATATATATATATATATATATATATATATATATATATATATATATATATATATATATATATATATATATATCCAGGCTTACTATTTTCGTCTATTGTTTCAACCAGAAAACCATCACTACCATTTTCCTGTACGAGTTAAGAATACCACCAACCACCATCGATAACCTTGTATCATCTTCTAACACCATCCTAGTCTACCACAGTTTCTGTTTCTGCAAACGGGCTGAACAACCCACCACATGTTACAATTTAAGCTCCCATCATTGTTGCGTTCTATTTTAATTAAACCCAAAACAAAACCGTTTATTCCATTCGCTATTATATTTAGGGTTTCTGTCCAAAAATCGCCAAGTTAAAACCCACTTAATCCGTTGCATCGATTTCTGTTGATCAAAGCCAAACTCCTGCTACTGCTCGATTGGGATTTAATGATTCTGTAATTCATGATTTGATGATGGTGGTTAAATAAAGGAGACGATGAATGGTAGTGATGATAAGATACATGAAATCGTTAATAGTGATAAAATAAAACAAAGTGTTACTTGATTCGAATAAGGTCTAGAACTAGATGGCCGGCAAGCATAATTGTGGGACGTTCATGTTGTTATTTTAATGAAATAATCATAACACCACCGACAACTTTAATCCACGAAACCTTTAATTTTTTTTCTTCCTGGACTGATAACTCGATTCATGTTAAACACCAAAGACAGTCCACAAAGTGTTATGTTGGGCCACAGTTTAAGTTATCTGTTGGGCCGAGATTAACCTACAATGTTGAGCCGAAATCTAGTTAAAAGGAATTATGTCTCAATTAAATCAGAAAGAAAAGAGATGGAGCAATGGTTAGAGGTGTGGTTTCTGAATGAGAGGTCTCGGGTTCAAGTCTGGACAATGGTGTTTATTTTCTTTTTAAGAGCTCATTACTTGGAGGTAGTATTATTATTCTATTTGTTATTATTATTCTTATTATTATTATTATTATTATTATTATTATTATTATTATTATTATTATTATTATTATTATTATTATTATTATTATTATTATTATTATTATTATTATTAAAATTATTATTATTAAAATTATTATTATTATTATTATTATTATTATTATTATTATTATTATTATTATTATTATTATTATTATGACTATTAATTATTATGATATAAAAGAAAATATAAATTAAGAAATATTAGGATGAAAGTAGATATGGTTATGATCATGAATTATAATTAATTATATGAATAATATAAGTAAGGTTAGGTTTATGATTAAGTAAAATATGAAAAAACAAATATATATATATATATATATATATATATATATATATATATATATATATATATATATATATATATATATATATATATATATATATATATATATATATATATATATATATATATATATATATAAAATAATTACATATGTAATGTAATTATAAGATATGGGTAAAGATAGATATAAACTTGATACGCTCATGAAAACGTTGATGACATATATAAGAGTAACATGGTTATGATTACGCTTAATGATACAATTAAGTCACTAAGTATTAAGAATGATGTTATTATTATATAGACATGATAAAAAGGAATGTTATAAGTTTTAATCATAAAATTTAATCAAGTATTATTTTTATTATTATTATTATTATTATTATTATTATTATTATTATTATTATTATTATTATTATTATTATTATTATCATACAAATAAAATGACTAACGTTAGTAACAAAATTATTATTTTCAATATCATTACCAAATATAATTATTATTATTAATATTATTATTTTAGTATTATTATATTTATTAATTTTACAAACAAAAGATTTATATAAAAATATAGTTATTACATAACAACTATATTAGTATTTTTATAATTATTTATTTAAAGTATATAAAATAAATATATTTAATTAAGTTATTAATGAAACACATAACTTATTAAGATAACATTTATATCACTAATAATTTATAAAGCTGTTCAATTACAATTAGATGTGTTAATATATATATATATATATATATATATATATATATATATATATACTTGATATAGGTTCGTGAATCTGAGGTCAACCCTGCATTGTTCAGTTCGTAGTATGAATATTTTTACTACAAAATATTCAATAGTGATTTTCATTACTCCTTTTATATATATATTTTTGGGACTGAGAATACATGCGCTACTTTTATAAATATTAGACGAAATAGACACAAGTACGCAAAACTATTCTATGGTTGGATTATTAAACTGAATATCGCCCCTTCAAGTCTGGTAACCTAAGAATTAAGAAAATGGCCCCTAATTGACGCGAATCCTAAAGATTGATCTATCGGGCCCAACGAGCCCCATCCAGGGTATGGATGCTTTAGTACTTCGAGGTATTATTTAGTATATTAGCTGCGCGCTGTATACTGGGGGATATTCTATATGCATCTTGTTAAGGTCGGTTACCAGGTGTTCAATCCATATGAATGATTTTTATCTCTATGCAGTTTGCAAAATGCCTGATATGTGATGTGTATTTATGAGAAATGAAAATCCTGTGGTCTATTAAAATGATGGAAATGAATGTTTATGATAAATTAATGAACTCACCAACCTTTTGGTTGACACTTGAAAGCATGTTTATTCTCAGGTATGAAAGAAATCTTCCGATGTGCATTTGCTCATATTAGAGATATTATTTGGAGTCATTCATGACACATTTCAAAAGACGTTGCATTCGAGTCGTCGAGTTCTTCAAGATTATTATTAAGTCAATTATAGTTGGATATATTATGAAATGGTATGCATGCCGTCAACTTTCGATGAAATGAAAGTTTGTCTTTTAAAAACGAATGCAATGTTTGTAAAATGTATCATATAGAGGTCAAGTACCTCGCGATGTAACCAAATGTAATGTATTCGTCCGGATGGAGTAGGACGGGGTATTTCAGTTGGTATCAGAGCGGTGGTCTTAGCGAACCAGGTCTAGCATTAGTGTGTCTAACTGATAGTTATTTAGATGCATTAGTGGGTCTGGACTTCGACCGTGTCTGCATGTCAAAAGTTTTGCTTATCATTTCGTGTCGAAAATTACCTGCTTATCATCCTTAGGAAATTACCTGCTTATCATTCTTAGTCTAGACACGTTTTACTGCATTGACTGCATGAATAGTGTATAGACAAAAATTCATATCTTAGCGTGTCTGATAATTTATATCTTAGCGTATCTATTACTGTAGACTTGCCTGACATATGCCGTAAATTCCTCCGTAATCTACGAAATCTTTAGTACTATATATATAGATATTCTATATAGTTAGAATATCATCTGATATCCAAAAATCATTTCATATTGAAAAAAATCCTTTATTCGAAAGTACGAAATGGAACTCGTCACTAGTTCGAGTCCCTCGCATTCCGATAACTATTTCGATAGTTATTTCGACAATCATTCCGATATGGATTTTCACCTAAGCTCCGAAAGCGGGTCACCGGAATGAATCAATCAATCAGCCATCCCCAATTCATCTGATGAGTTCATAGTCGACTTAATCAACGGAAACGAGAAGAAGGCAATTCCTTTCCACCAACCAAATTTCCCTCTTGTCGAAGAACCTGAAACACTTACCAGTGAATCAGTTCGAAACACCATTTTCAGAATCATTTCCAGGGTATCTCGACACGATTATATTCTATCCACAATTCTAAACCTTATTCATCCATTCGTTCCGACCGACAATCATCCCGGGGTAATCGAAGAAGTCAACGAGCTTCGCGCCTGAGTAATGATTTTTGGAGAATATGGTGCAAAAGTTACCAGTTTCAACAACATCATCGGAACCAACAGTACCATCAGTAACAGCACCAGTACCATCAACAATCCATGCCTCTACATCTCATTCTGTACCTTGAGTATAATCATCGTTCTACGTATCGTTCTACATCAATTATCTTCGTTCTTTATGGCGATTATGTATTCTCTAATGTTATAGAGATTATGTATTCTAGTTTTGACGGTAAACTAAATGAGTTTAATACTATATTAACTCATAAATCCATGATTACATCTGAAAAAAATATACATGTATATATGTTTTTCATAAGGATTGTAATTAAAAATTCTTTTGTACAAACTGTTAATGGTGAAAATATTTTAACAGGTAGGTAACTGTACATTCTTTAAATCTGATTCAACGGCATTTACTATCCTACTTACATCCACCGATACACGTATTCGTTCACCGCAGAATAACCATTTTTCATTCAATTTCATATTTGGATTTTGACCTATCAGAATCCAACAAGTGGCATAATGAAGAAAACATTGGACAAAAATAAAATTTGTTAGAAACAAACAAATTAACTATGAGGAATTTTGTTAAGAATCCACGCTAACTGTTTCTAGCTAACTGTTCCTAGCTAACTGATTATATTTTATTTATCGCAGTTTAATTATCGCAATTTATATTCTCGCAATTTTAATTATCGTCATTTAATTTCAGTTATTTATTTTACGCACTTTAAATATCGGGACACGTATACAAGGTTTTGACATATCATATCGACGCATCTATATATATTATTTGGAATGACCATAGACACTCTATATGCAGTAATGCTTGAGTTAGCTATACAGGGTTGAGGTTGATTCTCGAATAATATATATACTTTGAGTTGTGATCGAGTCTGAGACATGTATATAACGGGTCACGACATGTATTAATTAATTCGAATATAATATAATAAACTATATATGAATTATTGAATTTCTAACTGTGGACTATCAACTGTGGACTATTAACATTGGACAATTAAAATGAATTAAAATATTGATTGTAACATATGAAACTAAACATTTCTTCAAGTTTGCCACTTGATTTCATCTTAAACCTCATTTATAATCTTGACGATTGCAAACAGCGTTCAAACCTTTCATGATTCTTGAAAACACCTCAATCGAGAGGATGAACCAACCACACTTCATCTACGGAAGGAAGGATTTATGCATATAGTTATGCACCTGAAAAACACTCGAAACCTGAGTAAACGTTTAACACGTATTTGTGCAAGCTCCTTTGGCATTGTTATTACCGAAAATAACATTGCAATTTTTTTTTTTCAAATTAGCCAATTTTGTCACAACTCCAGCAAATGAACTTCAATTTTTCATTCGAATAAACCTTATTATAAAGATTACCCCTTCATTATCGTTACTGGAGAACCGTTTATATCTTGCCACATTAGCAATAAACTTATCAGCAACTTCATTACTCCTTGACTTAAATCTCTCAGAATAATCACTATATTTATTCATTGAAACCCCATCACGTTCTCATTTACATCCTGTAACAATAATCGCCATACCAACTATCAGGAATCATCAACCATCAGTCTCGAATCTCGCAGCATTTTCACTTCAACAGTTATATATATATATATATATATATATATATATATATATATATATATATATATATATATATAACGTGTAACTTCTGAAAATTTTGAGATTCCATTCTAACATTCTGAAAAGCACCTACTCTGCGAATTAATACTTGAAATGTTGAAATATGCTGATGAAGCAGCAAAAACCGTAAATGGCCTTAACAGTCAAAAATTTGATGATAAAGAATAGTATGTTGGCAAAGCTCAGAAAAGTTGGAACTGAAAAATGGATTGAGCACACCATGATGGAGGCTGTAGACAAATCACAAAGGCTAAACCTGCCTTCAAAGAATCCTAATGATTCTGTTTCTGATGAAATCTTTAACAAATACCTTGCTCCTGACTCTACATTTTTACGGACAAATCTTCTCCATCATCCATCGATATTAGAAATTCTAAGAGATTATCGTATCTTTCATTGTAAATATCCTCGATATTTCTGAAAATACTTTCATATATATTCTTATCTGAAATCATTTATCTCTTAGCGATATCAGTGTTACATTGGAAAGGAAACTATCTTAGTTTCTAAAATTCTGAAATATTCGAACTTAAAATATGAATGATATTGAAGTAGTGTTGAGAACTGAAGCATGAGTTAGTATAATATAATGACACTTGATCAATGTGATTATATTACAGTAAGTCATGATGAGTTTCTAATGGAACGTGATGATTCACATATTATAACGTCATCATGTGCCATGTTACACGACTCTTATATTCTATCTAATATATAAACATATCAAGAACATAAAATCTTGATAGTCCTATTTTTCCATTGGATTTTAGTAATCTGAAAAGTCAGATCGTGCTATTAAAATTTCTTTCTCATAACAATAGTCATGTTCATTCGAAACATCATACCTACGAATTCTGGACCATTTTTCGCTTGACTTAAAGTCAGGAAGAGAAAACAAAAGTATAGAACTCCAAAATATAAAGGAAATGAAGAGGGTGAATTTATAGTGAAATATCTGATAAAGCAATCAAGAAAGATTATCGCATTTAATCGAAGAGAATCCTAATTTCCTTAATTACCGAAGAACCAAATCTTATTACAAAGATTTTCTCTATATCCCTTGAATTCTAGAAATCAACCATGACTACGTCACTAGTTAAAACGAATCTGCATTTACTCATTTTCACACTTTTGTGATAGCTTCACTCGTACTCTTCACATAAATGAATTGTTTTATCTATATTACTCAACGATGATAAAACTTTAATTTCCAACTCATATGAGTCATGAAAACATACTTATTGTTAGCCATGACCATCCCAATCAAATTTCGGGACGAAATTTCTTTAACGGGTAGGTACTGTGACGACCCGGAAATTTCTGACCAAATGTAAACTTAATATTAATATGGTTTCGACACGATAAGCAAAGTCTATAATGTTGAGTCTCAAAATTTTGAACTATTTTCACATATGCAATTACCATTCGACCATTCTCGACGATTCACGAACCATTATTTGTAAATAGATACGTATATATTTAAATATATGAATATATATAATAATAAGATAAATTATAATTTGAAATATTATATGATTTAATATTTAGAATTTATTATGTAAAATAAAATAAAATATGATATTATAATAATTATTATTCAAAAATTATATATATACATAACTAAAGTATATAGAATATATATTTTGTGATTTCGAAAGTTATTTAGTAAACGACGGTAACGCTTAATTGTCATTCGAATGATAATAAACGAGTTAAATAGGTTATGCGATTTTAAAGTAAATGGTGATCCGAAAATGAGTTTTACAAATCCTAGACTTATTAAAAATGTATTTAGGAACTATTTATTGAATTTTAAAACTTTTTATATTTTACTTGGGGTTGGGAGTGAATAATTAATGTAATTTTTATTTAATAGTTAATGACTGAATTTTATACCAAAATGACTAAAATAAATAAAGGAAGTTAATTTAAAAATTTGAGAATTTTCCGAAGACTTTTATCCGCCACTAATTTCAAATAGTGCACGATACACAGTTCGGGAAACTGTCGGCACAATCAAACAATTCAAATTTTTAAAGTTTCATTTCATTTTCATCAGACACATGTCAATATTAAGATTATTATTATATTAGTATTCTGTTATCCGTCTTTGTTTGATTATCACAAGTTTCACAGTTTATGATCAAGTACTGTTTTTCTTTTGACTTCTCCAATGAATTACTCCAACCCACTATCTCTATATTCCTATTTTATGTTGACAATCATCAACATTTTATTTACATATATCCACGGGTGCATATACATATAGATATATAAAACAACCAACCATCACTTTCTTTTATTTCTTTACATTATTATATTTACATCCACTAGTTTAGCTCATACTTATGTATATACTTATAGATACAGAATGATTGGAACCATCACCGAGATCATCCTAATATTCGATTGGAACCACAAACTTCTGTGTATATTTATATATATATTTTTTTCGATTGACAACCAAAATAACCACCATATTGGAGGAACTTGCGGAAATACTCAAGTTCCAGGAAAGGGGAAGCCGGACCGAGATCTTCTAAAAAGATCTTGTATGATGTCGAACCTAATGTGTTGTTACAAACACCATCTTCATCGATCACCGTCATTGAACCAATATCACCCCCATCAAACCGTCAACACCAACTTGTCATCATCAATGCATGCTTCTGTTTTCTAATCGAGACTATCACCACCAAAACCACACATACATGCATAACACACTAGAACCGATACGTACTTTATCTCTTGTTCTTGCTCGACCCAAGATCACAACCCATCACCACGACCTGCCATCAAACCCACCAACAAACCCACAACTATTGAATATATCCATCAAATCACCCATACACCTTAACACTTCTATTCTTTCTGTTCCGATCACAAAATAACCGCCATCAATTATCAAAACCATAATACACTTACAGTTTTCTGTTGAACTGCTATTGTATTTCTGTCGTGACCCAATAACCCACCATGACCGAATCATTTTTCTGTTGTATCTATTTCTGTCTCGAACAACATCAAGCCAAGGAACAAACCCACAAGAACAACATTAAACCATTAAACACCTACCTTTAATTATCCCTTCCTGCTACTCGATATATATATATATATATATATATATATATATATATATATATATATATATATATATATATATATATATATATATATATATATATATATATATATATATATATATATATATATATATATATATATATATCCATGCTTACTGTTTTCGTCTATTGTTTCAACCAGAAAACCATCACTACCATTTTCCTGTACGAGTTAAGAATACCACCAACCGCCATCGATAACCTTGTATCATCTTCTAACACCATCCTAGTCTACCATTGTTTTTGTTTCTGCAAACGGGCTGAACAACCCACCACCTATTATAATTTAAGTTCCCATCATTGTTGCGTTCTATTTTAATTAAACCCAAAACAAAACCGTTTATTCCATTCGCTATTATATTTAAGGTTTCTGTCCAAAAATCGCCAAGTTAAAACCCACTTAATCCGTTGCATCGATTTCTGTTGATCAAAGCCAAAATCCTGCTACTGCTCGATGGGGATTTAATGATTTTGTAATTCATGATTTGATGATGATGGTTAAATAAAGGAGACGATGAATGGTAGTGATGATAAGATACATGAAATCGTTGATAACGATAAAATAAAACAAAGTGTTACTTGATTCGAATAAGGTCTAGAACTAGATGGCCGACAAGCATAATTGTGGGATGTTCATGTTGTTATTTTAATGAAATACCACCGACAACTTTAATCCACGAAACCTTTATTTTTTTTCTTCCTGGACTGATAACTCGATTCATGTTAAACACCAAAGACAGTCCACAAAGTGTTATGTTGGGCCACAGTTTAAGTTATTCGTTGGGCCGAGATTAACCTACAATGTTGAGCCGAAATCTAGTTAAAAGGAATTATGTCTCAATTAAATCAGAAAGAAAAGAGATGGAGCAATGGTTAGAGGTGTGGTTTCTGAATGGGAGGTCTCGGGTTCAAGCCTGGACAATGGTGTTTATTTTCTTTTTAAGAGCTCATTACTTGGAGGTAGTATTATTATTCTATTTGTTATTATTAACATTATTATTATTATTATTATTGTTATTATTATAATTATAATTATTATTATTATTATTATTATTATTATTATTATTATTATTATTATTATTATTATTATTATTATTATTATTATTATTATTATGACTATTAACTATTATGATATAAAAGAAAATATAAATTAAGAAATATTAAGATGAAAGTAGATATGGTTATGATCATGAATTATAATTAATGATTATGAATAATATAAGTAAGGTTAGGTTTATGATTAAGTAAAATATGAAAAAACAAATATATATATATATATATATATATATATATATATATATATATATATATATATATATATATATATATATATATTAATTACATATGTAATGTAATTATAAGATATGGGTAAAGATAGATATAAACTTGATACGCTCATGAAAACGTTGATGACATATATAAGAGTAACATGGTTATGATTACGCTTGATGATACAATTAAGTCGCTAAGTATTAAGAATCATGTTATTATTATATAGACATGATAAAAAGGAATGTTATAAGTTTTAATCATAAAATTTAATCAAGTAATATTTTTATAATTATTATTATTATTATCATACAAATAAAATGACTAACGTTAGTAAAAAAATTATTATTTTCAATATCATTACCAAATATAATTATTATTATTAATATTATTATTTTAGTATTATTATATTTATTAATTTTACAAACAAAAGATTTATATAAAAATATAATTATTACATAACAACTATATTAGTATTTTTATAATTATTTATTTAAAGTATATAAAATAAATATATTTAATTAAGTTATTAATGCAACACATAGCTTATTAAGATAACATTTATATCACTAATAATTTATAAATCTGTTCAATTACAATTAGATGTTTTAATATATATATATATATATATATATATATATATATATATATATATATATATATATATATATATATATATATATATATATATATATATATATATATATATATATATATATATATATATACTTGATATAGGTTCGTGAATCCGAGGTCAACCCTACATTGTCCAGTTAGTAGTATGAATATTTTTACTACAAAATATTCGATAGTGAGTTTCATTAGTCCCTTTTTATATATATTTTTGGGACTGAGAATACATGCGCTACTTTTATAAATGTTTGACGAAATAGGCACAAGTATGCAAAACTACATTCTATGGTTGGATTATTACTCTGAATATCGCCCCTTCAAGTCTGGTAACCTAAGAATTAGGGAAATGGCCCCTAATTGACGCGAATCCTAAAGATAGATCTATCTGGCCCAACGAGCCCTGTCCAGGGTATGGATGCTTTAGTACTTCAAGGTATTATTTAGTATATTAGCTGCACGCTGTATACTGAGGGATATTCTATATGCATCTTGTTAAGGTCGGTTACCAGGTGTTCAATCCATATGAATGATTTTTATCTCTATGCAGTTTGCGAAATGCCTGATATGAGATGTGTATTTATGAGAAATGAAAATCTTGTGGTCTATTAAAATGATGGAAATGAATGTTTATGATAAACTAATGAACTCACCAACCTTTTGGTTGACACTTGAAAGCATGTTTATTCTCATGTATGAAAGAAATCTTCCGCTTTGCATTTGCTCATATTAGAGATATTACTTTGAGTCATTCATGACACATTTCAAAAGACGTTGCATTCGAGTCGTCTAGTTCTTCAAGATTATTATTAAGTCAATTATAGTTGGATATATTATGAAATGGTATGCATGCCGTCAACTTTCGATGAAATGAAAGTTTGTCTTTTAAAAACGAATGCAATGTTTGTAAAATGTATCATATAGAGGTCAAGTACCTCGCGATGTAACCAAATGTAATGTATTCGTCCGGATGGATTAGGACGGGGCATTTCATCCTAAAGATAGATCTATGGGCTTTGACACGCCCCAGTCAGAGAATTTGAACTGCTTTAGTACTTCGATGTTTATATATGGGGATATTCTAGATGCATTTTGTTAATGTCGGTTACCAGGTGTTCAATCATATGAATGATTTTTATACAGATTGCATGTTATTGAAAGATGAAATCTTGTGGTCTATTATTACGATTGATAAATATATAGGTTAAACCTATAACTCACCAATATTTTTGTTGACATTTAAAGCATGTTTATTCTCAGGTGATTGTTAAGAGCTTTCGCTGTTGCATACTAAATTAAGGACAAGATTTGGAGTCCATGCTTGTATAATGTTGTTTAAAAACTGCATTCGAAGACATATATTGTTGTGTAATATTATTGTAAACCATTATGTAATGGTCGTGTGAAAACGCTATATTTTTTATTATCATTATTTGATAATCGTCGTAATATTTTTAAACCTTTATCGATAAAAATAAAGGTTATAGTTTATTTTAAAAATCGAATGCAGTCTTTGAAAAACGTCTCATATAGAGGTCAAAACCTCGTAACGAAATCAATTAATATGGAACGTTTATAATCGATATGAACGGGACATTTCATGATAGTTGTTTCAAAACTAAATGTGTTGTACATAATTACAATATGAGTGAAATAATAGGCAGTAAAATAATTTATACCATGCTAAGTCATGGTTAAACAAAAAAAATAATAATTAAAGAAACTCATAACATTTAAAAAGAACATTAAATGCGTAAAATATCATTTTCGACATCTAGACAACCTCGAATGCTAAGATACCCGCAAGGAGTCTTGCTCCTTGTACTCTTTAAGGGTAATCTTTGGAATTTCAGCACAATCTGAATTCAAAAATTATGCGCAGCCAAATGTTACCCCATTTGGTGGCGCATTTTAATTCGTTAAAATTTGTATTTAGTAAAGTGATATTAATTTCAAAATAGTTATACATAATTACAATGTAAGTGAAGTAATAGGACATAAAACTATCTATACCATGCTAGGTTTTGCTTAACAAAAATAATAATATGATAGAAATTCCAAACGTTTAAAAAGAACATTAAAATGAGTAAAATAACATTTTCGTCAAATAGACGACCTCGAATGGTAAGTCACTTTCAGGGAGTCTTGTTCCTTGTTCTTTTTAAGGCGATCTTATGAATTTCGGAACAATCTAAAACCGAAAATTATGCGCAGCCAAACGTTATTCCATTTGGCTGCGCATATTAACGAGTTAAAATTTGTATTTAGTGAAATGATATTAGTTTCAAAATTATATGCGTTATATACATAATTACAATGTGAGTGAAATAATAGGCCTTAATGTTGGGATTTAACAAGTTTCATAATACTTGTAATCATTCAAGAAATAAGATTTGCGAAAGCGTGTAGATTACCATTTTGAAACTTGTAAATCTTTAACCAATTAAAGTTAAATCCCAATAAGGATCAAGTTGTGAAACATACTTACAAACTAAGAGTGGGTTTAGAGTTTATACCTCCTCAAGCTAGTTGAGGGTTAGTTCAAAAGAAGATGATGAAGATGATGAAGAATGGAGCTTCAAAGTGATGAAACCTCAAGGAGAAATACCCCAAGCTTTTGCACCAACACCTAGCCTTTGGTTAGGATTTAATAACACTTGAATTGAGCTTGCAATAACCAAATGAAGAACCCTTTCTTCCTCCCAAAAGGCCACAAAATTCAGCTGGGTTTTAGGAGAGTTTTGTGCAGAATTTTGATGTACAATTGCATGTATGTATTGCTACTAGTCAAAGGACATGTATATGTGGAATTGTGTTATGGAAAGCAACAAGAATAAGCATGGGATAGACTTTCTTGGGGCTCCAAAATCTGCCCACCATCCATTATTTTATAACAAGAATGATTTTATAAAACTTGTAATAATTTTATAAAACTTGTATAAAATAAACATGTATTTGTTACTTGCAATAATTTTATAAACCATTTTATAAAATATAACATAACATAACATAATTATTTAAACCTATAAATAATTAAATCCACATCATATATAAATTATCCAAATAATTTATCTCAAGTGATTATTATTTAGAAAACCGATTTTTCTAAAGTTCAAGTGTCGCGTATTTATTTAACAATCCAACCGTTAAAATAAATACATATAAAGTGTTGGTAAGCTTGTTATTGGGTATGACCCGACTTGGATCATAACACATTAGCCACATTAATTTAATATGTCTCTTGGGCATACGAAATACCTTCAATCTCCCACTTGCACGAGAAACATAAGAAATTAATGCAAGTGATGGATACCACCTAACGACCGTCCATCACCCCCAATATGTTATGACTTTGTGCCATTCAATAACATCATTCCTTTCTAGTTCCCATCTCGAATATGAATAGGTGAATCTTTTCATTACATCCTTTTGTCCTAGATGTCATGTTAAATCCAAGAGATACAGAGTGATCACTCTCCTTTAGATTTAACTTTATCAGGCCTTAGACATCTGACTCTCAACGAATAAGAGGGACAAATTCCATCTTGACTACATATGTCCTAAATATATACCTTGCATTATACCTGAGCTCCTCCTTATGAACTACCATATTTCAGAATAGCGAAGGAAAGAATCAAGGCACAATACTTGGCAAATATCTGAACCCAATATGTATCTCAGGTCAGAGGATACAATGATATTCGCCTTTACTCAAGATTACATGTGATCAACCACAAAGGCTCCATTTAGTGAATCTTGAGAGCGGGTCTTCCAATATTTGTATCCCACAAATATCTATGAACCTTGGTAGCAACCTTGCCCCACATTCAGTCCGTGAATGTATACCAATCCAAGTTCATAATAGTCTAAACCTCACATTTGCTCCCACAAATGTGATCGACTACGGAATTTAGAATAATTACTTATTCATGGATAACATATGCAAAATAGGAACATAACTCAAAATAAATTAATACCATAATTATATTAATGAGTTTGAACAATTTCGTTCCGTTACAATACTTAAAACAGATCATGACCAATCACTAGAATATCGAAGCCCTAATGCACAAACATGTCCAGTATGTTTTGCTCCATGTAAGAGCTTCGTGATAGGATCCGCTATATTAAGATCTGTATGAACTTTGCGAATACATATCTTTCCCTTTTCAACTTCATCCCTTATGTAGTTGAATCTCCGCTCAATGTGACGGGTCTTTTGGTGAGCACGAGGTTCTTTTATTTGAGCAATCGCACCCACGTTGTCACAAAAGATCTCAAGAGGGTCCTGAATGGAAGGGAATACTCCTAAGTCGTCGATGAATTTCTTCATCCATGCAGCTTCCTGAGCTGCCAATGATGCGGCGATGTACTCCGACTCTGTAGTGGATAAAGCAACAACATCCTGTTTTGAACTCTTCCAAGAGACCGCACCTCCATTTAATGTGAAGACATAACCGGATTGTGATCGAGAATCATCTCGATCAGTTTGGAAACTCGCATCCACGTAACCTTTTACAGCAAGTTCCTCCTCACCAGACCCATATATCAGAAACATATCCTTAGTCCTCCTAAGGTATTTCAATATACTTTTGACAGCAATCCAATGACTGTTTCCTGGGTTATTCTGGTATCTGCTTGTCAGGCTAAGAGCGCATGACACATCCGGTCTAGTGCATATCATTGCATACATGATTGACCCAATGGCAGACGAATATGGGACTTTCTTCATTCTCTCTTGTTCATCTTTCGTGGTGGGGCACTGAGATGAACTAAGGAGTGTTTCTCTTTGAATATGTACCAAACCTTTCTTAGAGTTCTCCATCTTGAACCTTTTCAAATCTTTTCAATGTATGCACTTTGATTCAAACCTATCAGTTTCTTGGATCTATCCCTGTAGATCCCAATCCCCAAAACGTATTGTGCTTCTCCAAGATCCTTAATGGAGAAGCATTTACTTAGCCAAGTTTTAACTCTTTGCATTGCCGGAATATCATTTCCGAATAACAATATATCATCCACATATAGTACAAGGAACATGATAGTGCTCCCACTAGCTTTCTTATATACACAAGCTTCATCACCATTTTTAATGAAGCCAAATTTCTCGGCTTCCTCATTAAAACGATGATTCCACATTCTAGATGCTTGTTTCAATCCGTAGATTGACTTCTTTAACTTGCATACCTTTTTAGGATATTTCGGATCAACAAAACCTTCAGGCTGAACCATATAGACATCTTCCACAAGATATCCATTTAGGAAAGCGGTCTTGACATCCATTTGCCATATTTCATAATCATAATGAGCAGCAATGGCAAGTAATATCCTAATAGACTTTAGCATTGCCACAGGCGAAAAAGTTTCATCATAGTCAACCCCTTGAGTTTGAGTGAAACCTTTTGCTACAAGTCTAGCTTTATATGTATCCAAGTTTCCATGTATGTCGGTTTTCATTTTGAAAAGCCATTTACAATCAACTAGCCTTGAGCCAGCAGGTTGTGTAACAAGTTCCCAAACTTGGTTGTCATACATGGATTGCATCTCAGCGTTCATGGCTTCCTGCCATTTATCTTTATCAATCCTTGATAAAGCATCTTGGTAGTTTATTGGTTCATCCAAATCAACCACATAGCAACCATCCATGAGAAACCCATATCTCTCAGGAGGATTACTAATCCTACCAGATCTGCGAACGTTTTGTGTATTTTGATCATCCATTTGATCACTCTCAACATTTTCATGTTGAGTGCTAGTGTCAACCAATTGTGTATCATCTACTTGATCTTGAACCTCTTCAAGATCTATCTTCCTTTCACTACTTCCTTCCATTAGGAACTTAGTTTCAAGGAATTCCGCCTTCCGAGCAACAAATACATTCTGCTCGGATGTATCATAGAAATAATATCCCATATTATCCTTGGGATATCCTATGAAGATACACTTCATGGATCGAGCATTCAACTTATTAGGGACGTAACGCTTAGGATAAGCTTCACATCCCCATACCTTTAAGTATGATAGAGATGGAGGTTTTCCAAACCACATCTCATGAGGTGTTCGTTCCACTTTCTTGGTTGGGGCCATATTTAAAATACGAGCCGCGGAGCATAGACAATAACCCCAAAATGATAGAGGTAACGAGCTTCTAGCCATCATAGATCGAACCATATCCATTAGGGTTCGGTTCCTCCTTTCGGAAACTCCATTCAGTTGGGGTGTTCCAGGAGGAGTGAGTTTCGAGATAATCCCACAACTTCTAAGATGATCTTGGAAAGCATCACTTAGGTATTCACCTCCTCTATCGGTACGAAGTACCTTGATTGTCTTATTGAGTTGATTTTGTACTTCGCTTTGATACTCTTTGAATGCTTCAAAAGTTTCGTCCTTATGTCTTAACAAGTAGACATATCTGAAACGACTGAAGTCATCAATGAAAGTAACGAAGTATCTTTCACCATTCCTAGTTATGGGCTTAAAGGGTCCACATACATCCGAATGTATTAATCCCAATAAGTCCTTAGCCCTTTCATAGGTCCCTTTGAAAGGTGCTTTAGTCATTTTGCCTTGTAAACAAGATTCACATACATCAAACGAGTCTAGTTCATTTGATTTCAAAAGGCCATTCTTTTGAAGTGTATGCATTCGATTCTTGTTTATGTGACCAAGGCGACAATGCCATAAGTAGGAATCACTCAAATCCCTTTTGAGTTTCTTGGTGCTAGTATGGTATATTGAGCTACTAGATGATGTGTCATCATGAACCAATTCATAAATTCCATTCGAAGGCGAAGCCTTAAAATAGAATACATTATCTAAATAAACGTGGATAACATCATTAACAAAATTAAGATAAAACCCACATTGTTTTAAACGGGAAACTGAAATAATGTTTCGACATAAATCCGGTGCATACAAAACATTGTTCAAAATAAGTTCCAAACCACTTGGAGGCTTTAATACAAAGTCTCCTTGAGCCTTCACTTGCACTTTGGCTCCATTACCCATAAAGAGACTTGATGTTCCCGTTTGCTTTCTACTTCTTTTGAACCTCTGCAAAGAATTGCAAATGTGAGTTCCACATCCAGTGTCTAATACCCATGTATTTGAAGAAGTAATACTAAGCTCTATATATACCATATATATATTACCTGAGGTTTGCCCCGCATCCCTCCTTTCCTTCAACTCCTTAAGGTAGACCGGGCAGTTTCGCTTCCAGTGACCCATTTCACCGCAACCGAAGCACGGGTCTTCCTTGGGGTTTGCTTGTCTGGCAACCTTTTGCTTCTTGTTCTTGTTTTTGGTTGGGGTAACCATCCTCCCCTTTCCCTTGCCTTGATGGGCGGGTCCTTTCCTCTTAGCCGCCTTTGGCTTAGAGGTGTTATTACCTTTGGACCCACCATCATTGATCATTAGCACGGGTGAAGCCCTCTTACCCATGCTAGTTTCTACCGTCCTAAGCATGCCATGAAGTTCGCCAATGGTCTTATCCATCCCATTCATATTGTAATTAATTACAAATTGGTCAAACCTCTTTGACAAGGAGTTTAGGATAAGATCCGTGACTAGCTCATTAGATATGTTGAGATTAAGACGGTTTGCGCGATCAATGTGGCTTTTCATCTTAAGGACATAAGATGAAACGGATTGGGAGTCGTCCATACGACATGCATGAAGCGCTCGAACGGTCTCGAAGCACTCGACACGTGCTTGTTGAAGGAACATCTCCTTCAATTGCGTGATCATGTCGTATGCAGTATGATGCTCGAAATCCTTTTGGAGTTCGGGTATCATAGTCCCAATCATTAGGCAAGCGACTTGCACCGAATCGGCGCAATACTTATCCCAATAAGCCATGCCTTCTGTATCATCCTCGTCGAGTTGATCGGGAATGGGGTCTTCCAACACATACACCTTATCCTCAAGTTTGAGGACAATCCTAAGATTGCAGAACCAATCCATAAAGTTCGTATGGTTGAGTTTGTCTTTCTCGAGGAGAGACCTTAACGATAGGTTGTTCAAGTTAATAGGTGCGTTTTGCATGTTGTTGTTATTGGCGGCCATCTACAAAATTTAACAAAGTTCATTTAAGTATCGATTTTAAATTTAACAATCAATACCCTTTAAATCCAATTGATATATATTAAATTTTAGAATCCAACGGTAAACCAAATTTCGGTTAGGTGACCTTTATCCCGTCATTTGATTTAGCTAGGTAGTCATTATATGACAATTGCAATCCTTTTGCAACTTCTAAGTTATGGGATCATGCAATCCTTTTGCATGACATATTATCCCATCAACGCCTATTTGTTCATCATGCTTCGGTGACCCTAAGTTCATGATTTCCAAATCAAGTCGTCCTACTTGTTTAGACATGTAAACTTAACATACAAGTGGTTAGGTGACCTCTATCCCACAAGTGTGCGAAATTTACCTTAATCATATTAGTTTGCTCATAACGGTTAGGTGACCTTTATCCCATTATAAGTTCGTTAATACGTTTAAGTGTCATACAATAGGATGGCGTTTAAACTTGTTAACCTAGTGTGTTAAAGGGATTTTAAGTTTTCATTATTTCTAGTTTGAGAAAACTTTTATGCCATACACCAACATGCATTTAGTGTATGGTTCTTATGAAAATCCATTTTCATGTCTATAAACCATTTTATATATATGATCCTAATCATGTTCTTAATAACCGTTTATTAATGTCCTTTTAGCCATTTTTAATTTAACCAATTAAATTGTCGTTTTGCATGTCGTTAATTAATGTATAATTTAACCAATTAAATTGCCATTTTGCTTGTTGTTAACTTGTGTGATTAACTTGTAGCATACAAACATACAATCCACAATCATACAATAAACAACCATGCATGCAAAACAAATATGTTCACAATCAAGCCATTTAAGTAGACATTTGTTTAGCCGAAAACAAATGCCACCGGATAAGGGGTAATTACACAAAGTAGGAGATTTCAAATCTCCCACTTAACCTTGCATCCAAATGCTTCTTCTTGTGTTCTTCAAGTCTTCATCATTCTTCATCATTTTACAAAATATATCCTAATACATTTTGTCTAAAAAATGAAATTACAACCTAATCTATTTTACATACCAAATATAAAATAAATTACATAACCAAATGAATTATTACATGCCAAATGAATAAATATTATTACAAACCAATTGAATAAATATCAATCAACCATGCATGCAACCAAACACAAGGTCAAGGCTTAGATTTTGAACATCATCAACACAAGTGATAGGCAATACAGAATCACAAGTGATTGGAAACACAGAATCACAAGTGATCTGCAACACAGAATCACAAGTGATTGGCAATACAGAATCACAAGTGATCGGCATCACAGAATCACAAGTGATTGGTAGTACAGAATCACAAGTGATTGGCAGCACAGAATCACAAGTGATTGGTAGTACAGAATCACAAGTGATTGGCAGTAGATAATCACAAGTGATTGGCAGTACAGAATGCAGAATCACAAGTGATTTTGGCCAAAATGACAAACCACCCAAAACCAAAATTTTACATTCTACTTCATGCATGTTTATAGAATGCAAAATTATAGTGGGTTTAATAACCATCTCGAAGCATATTTCAACAACTTCGGCTCTAGATACCATTGTTGGGATTTAACAAGTTTCATAATACTTGTAATCATTCAAGAAATAAGATTTGCGGAAGCGTGTAGATTACCATTTTGAAACTTGTAAATCTTTAACCAATTAAAGTTAAATCCCAATAAGGATCAAGTTGTGAAGCATACTTACAAACTAAGAGTGGGTTTAGAGTTTATACCTCCTCAAGCTAGTTGAGGGTTAGTTCAAAAGAAGATGATGAAGATGATGAAGAATGGAGCTTCAAAGTGATGAAACCTCAAGGAGAAATACCCCAAGCTTTTGCACCAACACCTAGCCTTTGGTTAGGATTTAATAACACTTGAATTGAGCTTGCAATAACCAAATGAAGAACCCTTTCTTCCTCCCAAAAGGCCACAAAATTCAGCTGGGTTTTAGGAGAGTTTTGTGCAGAATTTTGATGTACAATTGCATGTATGTATTGCTACTAGTCAAAGGACATGTATATGTGGAATTGTGTTATGGAAAGCAACAAGAATAAGCATGGGATAGACTTTCTTGGGGCTCCAAAATCTGCCCACCATCCATTATTTTATAACAAGAATGATTTTATAAAACTTGTAATAATTTTATAAAACTTGTATAAAATAAACATGTATTTGTTACTTGCAATAATTTTATAAACCATTTTATAAAATATAACATAACATAATTATTTAAACCTATAAATAATTAAATCCACATCATATATAAATTATCCAAATAATTTATCTCAAGTGATTATTATTTAGAAAACCGATTTTTCTAAAGTTCAAGTGTCGCGTATTTATTTAACAATTCAACCGTTAAAATAAATACATATAAAGTGTTGGTAAGCTTTTTATTGGGTATGACCCGACTTGGATCATAACACATTAGCCACATTAATTTAATATGTCTTTCGGGCATACCAAATACCTTCACTTAAAACTATTTATACCATGCTAAGTGATGCTTAAAGAAAAATAATAATATAGAAAAAGTTCAAAACGTTTAAAAAGAACATTAAAATAAATAAAATAACATTTTCGTCACCTAGACGACCTCGAAAGGTAAGACCCTTTCTGGGAGTCTTGCTACTTGTTCTCATTAAGGGTGATTAGGAAATTCAGCACAATCTGAAACCGAAATTATACACCGTAAAATGTTACTCTATTTGGCGGCGCATATTAATGAGTTAAACTTTGTATTTAATGAAGTGACATTTGTTTCAAAATTATATGCGTTATACATAATTACAATTTGAGTGAAATAATAGGCCTTAAAACTATCTATACCATGCTAAGTCTTGCTTAAACAAATATAATAATATGATTGAAATTTAAAACTTTTAAAAAGAACATTAAAATGACTAAAATACCATTTTCATCATCTAGACGACCTCGAATGGCAAGAAACTTTTAAGGAGTGTTGCTCCTTGTTCTCTTTTAGGGAGTTCTTACAAATTTCAACACAATCTGAAACTGAAATGCGCCTCCATATGTTACTCCATTTGGCGGTGTATATTAATGAGTTAAATTTGTATTTAGTGAAGTAATATGAGTTTCAAAATTATATGAGGTAAAATAATAGGCCTTAAAACTATTTATATTATGCTAAGTCATGCTTAAAGAAAAATAATAATATGATAGAAATTTTTAAAAAGAACATTAAAATGAGGAAAATAACATTTTGGTCAGCTAGACGACCTCGAATGGCAAGACACCTTCATGGAGTCTTGCTCCTTGTTCCCTTTTAGGGTGATTTTAGAAATTTTTGCACAATTTGAAACCGAAAATTATGCGCCGCCAAATGTTACTCTATTTGGCGCGTATATTAATGAGTTAAATTTGTATTTAGTGATGTGATATGAGTTTCAAAATTATATGTGTTATACATAATTACAATGTGAGTGAACTAATATGTAGAGACCCGTCCTAATCCATCTGGACGAATACATTACATTTGGTTATATCGCGAGGTACTTGACCTCTATATTATACATTTTACAAACATTGCATTCGTTTTTAAAAGATAACCTTTCATTACATCGAAAGTTGACGGCATGCATACCATTTCATAATATATCCAACTATAATTGACTTAGTAATAATCTTGATGAACTCGACGACTCGAATGCAACGTCTTTTGAAATATGTCATGAATGACTCCAAGTAATATCTCTAATATGAGCAAATGCACAGCGGAAGATTTCTTTCTTACCTGAGAATAAACATGCTTTCAAGTGTCAACCAAAAGGTTGGTGAGTTCATTAGTTTATCATAATCATTCATTTCCATCATTTTAATAGACCACAAGATTTTCATTTCTTATAAATATACGTCCCATGCATAGAGACAAAAATAATCATTCATATGGTGAACACCTGGTAACCGACCTTAACAAGATGCATATAGAATATCCCCATCATTCCGGGACTCCCTTCGGACACGATAAATTCGAAGTACTAAAGCATCATGTACTTTGGATAGGGCTTGTTGGGCCCAATAGATCTATCTTTAGGATTCGCGTCAATTAGGGTGTCTGTTCCCTAGTTCTTAGATTACCAGACTAAAAAGGGGCATATTCGATTTAATAATCCAGCCATAGAATGTAGTTTTAAGTACTTATGTCTATTTCATCAAACATTTATAAAAGTTGCGCATGTATTCTCAGTCCCAAAAATATATATTGCAAAAGCATTTAAAAAGGGAGCAAATGAAACTCACAATACTGTATTTTGTAGTAAAAATACATATGACGACATTGAACAATGCAGGGTTGGCTTTGGATTCACGAACCTATATCATTTATATATATATATTAACACATGTAATTGAAGTCGAATAAATTTATATATTATTAGTAATTTAATTGTTATTTTAATTATGTGTTTCATTAAAAACTTAATTAATTACATTTATTCATTGTTATTATAAAAGTTTTACTATGGTTATGTAAGTAAATATGGTTTTATATAACTAATAGTTATTTGATAAAATAATATTGATAATAATAATAAATAAAAAGTTGTTTCATTTTACAATAATAATAGTAATAGTAGTAATTATAATAATAATAGTGATGCTAGTATTAATAATAATAATTTTGATAAAACTGAAAATTTTCTAATAATGATAATAATAATAATAAAAATGATACTTTTAATACAAATGATATTTTTAATAAAAATGATACTAATAACAATATTAATGATACTAATAATAATAATTTTTAATAATACTAATATTAATAATAATAACAATAACATTAACAACAACAATAATAATAATAATAATAATAATAATAATAATAACAATAATAATAATAATAATAATAATAATAATAATAATAATAATAATAATAATAATAATAATAAATAGATATATAACTACCTCAATGAAGTAGTCCCTAAAAAAAATGCCCAAGTCCGGGTTTGAACCCGCGTCGTCCCGCTAACCCGATAATTCCCTTAACCATCCAAGCTCATCCATTTTTCTATTTTCCTTTTTCGGCCCAACAACAAAACAATACATGACCCAAAGTTTGTTAAACTAAGTTTGTATCAATCCACACAAAATCATTCGGCCCAACAGGAAATGTAACTTGGCTCTCGGCCCAATTAGTGGCCCGATTCAAATACTGTAAATAGAATAAGGAGCTGCTTCACAAAGATTTTGGTGGATTTAGAATCCAATACATGTCCCTTTCCTGAATCCCCACTCTCTTCTTTTTGTTCGTAAAAGTGACCACCAATTCATCAATCTCTTTATTCCAATCATTCCCTTTTTTTTATCATTTCATCACCATATGTATCATAATCACAATATCAATTATCATTAACTTCATAATTTACGTCATCATCATCTCAATAATATTATGATCACCTTTATCACCATTTTTATTATCGAACAGCGTTAACACTATGATCATATCGATCATCCCCTTCATACATGTGTCATCATCTTCGATCATTTCATTTACATAATCATCATCATCGATCTTGTAGCATCGCCTCTGTAACATCACCATTATCGTCTCATACTTCGTCACCTTTATTATCATTTTCATTCATCAACTTCACATATCCTCCTCGTTTAGCAGCTTACAGAAATAAGAACGTACAGCGGTATTAATTTAATGGAGTTTCGGTGTTGTTGGTATGAATTTTATTGAAACTGGTATGGTTCATCATCACTTACCTTCGTTATTGTACATCGTTGTCGACTAAAACAGAAAATAAAACAAAGCAGTAGTTATAAGGTAGTGGCAGTACAAATAAATAGATGGCGATGGTGGTCGAATAGGAACATTTAGACGGAGATAGGAGGCTGTTTTCTATCGTAAAAAGGTGACGGTTGCAGCAGATTACAACGAAAGAATATGGGTTTGTGGTGGTTTTCGAGCAAAGGTGGTGTTGTGGTGAAGCTCGATGTGAAAGTTTTAGGTAGTGGTATTATGGTTGTTTTGTTTAACCGAATGAAAATAGAAATTTGAAGTGGGTTTAGTGGTGGTGATGATTGTTGATGATGGAGATGCTCACAGTGGTGGAAGGTGGTAGTGATGGGTCAAGAGTGGTAGCCGATGGTTGCAACAAGAAGAAGCTAGTGACCTATGGTGTTGTTTTGTAGGGGAGAAAGAGAGGAGAGAGAGTAGAGAGAGAAGTGGTGTTCTTAGGTAGTAGCGACGGTTTCTGGTGGTAGGGTGGTGGTGGATAATGGTGGAGATGTGAGGTTGTAGTAGGTTAAGTGGTGGCGTGAAGATCGTGAGATGTGGTGCTTGAGTTGTTAGCCGATGGTTGTTGGTTTTATATCAAACCAAAACAGAAAAACAATAGCTGAGTAGCAACAATGAACCGTTTATAGTGATGGTTGTTTTCGATGGTTTTGACGAGTAAGAAATTGATTGTTTAAGTGAGTTTGGTGATTGTCAATAGTGACGGGTGATGGTTGTGGTGGTTGATGATAGTTGAAGGTGGTTTGATCGATTATGAAGACGTAGTAGCAAATAATACTCGAAACATTCAATATATGGTGATCTAAAATTGTGATGTGTATAGTTAAGTTGATAGTTTTAGGAAATATAAACAGAAGGCGATCACTAACAGGTGGTATAAGTAAATTGGTATACTAGTGGAAAAGGGAGTAGTTGTGATCTTGCACTGGGATGATGCATGGATATATATTCTATGTTTATTGTGTAAATGTAGAATTATGTCATGACTTCAATCAAAGTAATATCTGGAGGTGAGCTGTATTCCCACAAACAAAATATCATAAAATAAATATTAAAGTAAACAAGAGAAGGAACGTGTGATAAAACAAGTAGCCATCTTTCAATTGTCTGTTATACTGACAATTTATCACGGTTGATATCGTCTTCCGTTGTTAATCAGTTGCGAATAAAAATCTTCGGAAAAATTCCAAAATTTTAAATTAAATATATTTAATTATTTTGGTCATTATGTATAAAATTCTATCATTGATTTAATAAATAAAAATTACATCAACTTTCCCTCTCATTTATAGGTAAAATATAAAAAGTTCTAAAATTTAACAAACAGCTCCTAAATACATTTTTAATAAGTCTATAATTTATAGAACTCATTTTCGGAACACCGTTTGTCTTAAAATCATATAAGCTTGAATTTAGTTTGCTTAATATCAATAGGAACATCAAAAGAGTATTACAATCATTTAATATTTATTTTTAATATACTTTATTTATATATAGATATATATTTTAAATAATAATTATTATAATATCCTATTTTTATTTTATTAATTTTTAATAACAACAACATATAATACTTCAAATTATATTTCGAATTATTATTTATATATACATACACACATATCTATTTACAATTAATTATTCGTGAATCGTCGAGAGCAGTCGAAGGGTAATTGCATATGTGAAAAAAAATAGTTCAAAATTTTTGAGACTCAACATTACAGTTCTTTGCTTATCGTGTCGAAATCATATGAAGATCAAGTTTAAATTTGGTCGGAAATTTTCGGGTCGTCACAGTACCTACCCGTAAAAGAAATTTCGTCCCGAAATTTGAGTGAGGTCGTCATCACTAACAATAAAAATGTTTTTATGACGAATATGAGTTGATAAATAGGGTTTTATTATTATTGATAAATATAGATAAAACGATTCAATTATGTGGAGCGTTCGAATGAAGCTGTCACAAAAGAGTGAAATGAGAAAATAAAGATTTGCCTTAGCTTTTGACGTAGTCACGTTTGAATTCCGGAATTCAAGGGATTTCAAGGAAAATCTCCGAAATCTAAAAGATACGATTCTTCGATAAATTAGGAAATCAGGATATCTTTAATTAAATGTGATTATCTGTCTCGATTGCTTTGTCTAGTATTTTCACTATAAATGAACTTCTTCCGCTCCATTATTTTCACCACTCCAATACTTTCTTTCTCGATCCATACTTTCAATGATTGTGAATATGCTTAATCCAACTCTGGTTCTTAACCTCATTCTGACTATCGCAACAATCATTCTTCTATTCCAACTCTCACCAGAGGAATCTGTTTACTTCTTATTCGCTCTTGGGGTAATTGTGTTTATCATACGCCCGTGTCTTTATATTGCTATTCGTATTAATGTACACGGTTTGTGATTTCAGTGTTGTTGTCGAGTTTTATATCTTCCCTTATGTTTCAGAGCTCTTTGTCTTTTTGTTCCCTTCTCGACCACTAGTAAAGCGAGTAACGGTCCAGAATTTGTAAGTATGGAGTTTCGAATGAACTTAATGTTCTAAACAAGAAAGAACATAATAGCACGATTTGATTTGTCAAATTACCAGAATCACTGAGAATAAAACTATCAGGAATATATTTTCTTGATATGTTTAGAAGTTAAGTAGAATGAAAGAGTTATGTAATATGGCACATGATAACGTTATGATCTGTGGATCATCATGTCCCATTAGAAACTCAGCATGACTTACTGTAATATAATCACGTTGGCCGGGCATCATTATATTATATTAACTCATGCTTCAATTCCCAACACTTTTCCACCATTCATTCATAATTTATACTTAGATTTTACAGAAGTTTCCAATATAATGGAATACAAAAAACACGAAGAGATAGAAAATTTTGGACAAGAATATTTATGAAAATATCTTCAGTAATATCGAAGATATTTATGATAATATTTTGGAATTGCAAAGTTCGAAAGTTGATGAAGAAAATTTTTTCGCAAGATTTTAACATGACTTCGGAGCAAGATATACTCTAAATATTTCATCGGATCCAGAATTACATAAATTCCTTGAATATAGTGTTTGGTCCTTGTATTTGTCCTTGGTCTCCTTCATGGTTAGCTCAATCCGTTTTTAAGTACCAAATTTTCTATCGAGCGTTCCCAACACTCCATTCTTTATCATCAAACTCTTGGCCGTTTTGACCATCTACAATTTTTCTGTTTCCTCTGCATTTAATGCTACGATATCTGAATCATCAGTTATCAAACCGAGGTGGTTTCAGGAGAATTGTGTTTTTAGATGATTAAACGCTGATGGTAATATGGTGAAATATAAAAGGTTCTCCGGTAACACTAAAAGAGCACACATATACATCAAGGTGTTAATAAGGTTGTTTTGAACGAAAATTCGAAGTTGACTTGTTGAAGCTGTGACAAAATTAGCTAATTTGAAAAAAAAATGTAGTGTTATTTTTGATAATAATAATACCAAATGAGCTAACACAGATATGTATTAAACGTTTACTCAGGTTCCGAGAGTTTTTAGGTGCATAACTATATGCATCAATCTTTTCTTCCATAGATTAAATACGGTTGGTTCATCCTCTCGATTGAGGTGTTTTCAAGAATCATGAAAGATTTGAACGCAGATTGTAATCGTCAAGATACAAATGAGGTTTAAGATGAAATCAAGTGGCAAACTTGAAGAATTGTTTAGTTTCATACGTTATAATTAATATTTTAATTCATTTTAATTGTCCAATATCGTCAGTCCACAGTTGATAGTCCACAGTTAACAGTCCAATAATTCATATATAGCTTAATATATAATATTCGAATTAATTAATACGTATCGTGACCCGTGTACATGTCTCATACTCGATCACAACTCAAAGTATATATATTATTGTAGAATCGACCTCAACCCTGTATAGCTAACTCCAGCATTACTGCATATAGAGTGTCTATGGTTATTCTAAATAATATATATAGATGCGTCGATATGATATGTCAAAACCTTATATATGTGTCCCGATATTTGAAGTGCGTAAAATAAATAAAAGAAATTAAATGACGATAAATAAAATTGCGAGAATATAAATTGCAATAATTAAATTGCGATAAATAAAATGTAACCAGATAGCTAGGAACAATTAGCGTGGATTCTTAACAAAGTTCTTCTCATAGTTAATTCGTTTGTTTCTTACAAATTTTATTTTGTCCAATGTTTTTCTTCATTATGCCACTTATTGGATTCTGATAGGTCAAAATCCAAATATGAAATTGAATGAAAATGGTTATTCCATGGTGAACAGATTCGTATATATGTGGATGTAGGTAGGATAGTAAATGACTGTTGATTCAGGTTCGAAGAATGTACAGTATAACTTATTAATGTGAAATCTAAATATTCCTCGGGTATTACCTACCCGTTAAAATATTTTCACCATTAATGGTTTGTACAAAAGAATTTTTAATTACAATCTTTATGAAAACATATATATACATATATATTTTCTTTAGATGCAATCATGGATTTAATGAGTTAATATGATATTAATCTCATTTAATGTATCGTTAGAACTAGAATAAATAATCTCTGAAACATTAGAGATTACTTAATCGCCATGAAGAACGAAGATAATTGATGTAGAACGATATGTAGAACGATGATTATACTCGAGGTACGGAATGAGATATTGAGGTGTGTGATGTTGAAACTTGGGTTGTTGGTGGTACTGGTGTTGCCGATGCTGTTGCTGAAGCTGGTAGGTTTTGCACCACATTTTCCAAATTGATTACTCGAGCGCGAAGTTCGTCGACTTCTTCGATTACTTCAAGATGATTGTCGGTAAGAACGAGCGAATGAATAAGGTTTAGAATCTGATTAGTGATATAGTCGTGGAGAGATACTCCGAAAATGAGAGAGAAAATGGTATCTCGAACAGGTTCGCCGGTAAACGCTTTAGGTTCATTGTCAAGAGGTGAATTCGGTTGGTGGAAGGGATCGCCTTCTTCTTGTCTCCAATGACTAAGTAGACTATGAACCCATCTCCAATTCATCCAGAATAAATGATGGCTAATTGGTTGATCCATTCCGGTCACACTGCTTTCGGAGCTCGAGTAAAACTCCATATCGGAATAGTTGTCGGAATAACAATCGGAATGGCTATCGGAATCTGAGGGACTCGAACTGGTTGAGGGATCTATCTCGTACGATCAGATGGAGGATTTTCGATATGAATTAGATTATATGATGTAGATTATTATCCTGCAATACATAATTTACATATGCATATATAATACTAAAATCCCATAAGTTACGGAGGGATCTACGGAAGCTGTCAGGCAAAAGTAACAATAACAGATATGCTAAGATATGAATTTATCTATACACTGTCTATGCAATAGAGGCAGTAAGTCGTGTCTAGACTAGGAATGATAAGCAAGTGATTCCCTAAGAATGATAAGCAGGTAATTTTCGACACGAAATGATAAGCAAAACTTTTGACATGCAGACACGGTCGAAGTCCAGACTCACTAATGCATCTAAACAACTACCAGTTAGACATACTAATGCAAGACCTGGTTCGCTAAGACCACCGCTCTGATACCACCTGTAGAGACCCGTCCTAATCCATCTGGACGAATACATTACATTTGGTTACATCGCGAGGTACTTGACCTCTATATGATACATTTTACAAACATTGCATTCGTTTTTAAAAGATAACCTTTCATTACATTTAAAGTTGACGGCATGCATACCATTTCATAATATATCCAACTATAATTGACTTAGTAATAATCTTGATGAACTCGACGACTCGAATGCAACGTCTTTTGAAATATGTCATGAATGACTCCAAGTAATATCTCTAATATGAGCAAATGCACAGCGGAAGATTTCTTTCATACCTGAGAATAAACATGCTTTCAAGTGTCAACCAAAAGGTTGGTGAGTTCATTAGTTTATCATAATCATTCATTTCCATCATTTTAATAGACCACAAGATTTTCAATCTCATAAATATACATCCCATGCATAGAGACAAAAATAATCATTCATATGGTGAACACCTAGTAACCGACCTTAACAAGATGCATATAGAATATCCCCATCATTCCGAGACTCCCTTCGGACATGATAAATTCGTAGTACTAAAGCATCTGGTACTTTGGATGGGGCTTGTTGGGCCCAATAGATCTATCTTTAGGATTCACGTCAATTAGGGTGTCTGTTCCCTAATTCTTAGATTACCAGACTAAAAAGGGGCATATTCGGTTTAATAATCCAGCCATAGAATGTAGTTTTAAGTACTTGTGTCTATTTTGTCAAACATGTATAAAAGTTGCGCATGTATTCTCAGTCCCAAAAATATATATTGCAAAAGCATTTAAAAAGGGAGCAAATGAAACTCACAATACTGTATTTTGTAGTAAAAATATATATGACGGTATTGAACAATGCAGGGTTGGCTTTGGATTCACGAACCTATATCATTTATATATATATATTAACACATGTAATTGAAGTCGAATAAATTTATATATTATTAGTGATTTAATTGTTATTTTAATTATGTGTTTCATTAATAACTTAATTAATTGCATTTATTCATTGTTATTATAAAAGTTTTACTATGGTTATGTTAGTAAATATGGTTTTATATAACTAATAGTTATTTGATAAAATAATATTGATAATAATAATAAATAAAAAGTTGTTTCATTTTACAATAATAATAGTAATAGTAGGTATTACGATAATAATAGTGATGCTAGTATTAATAATAATAATTTTGATAAAATTGAAAATTTTCTAATAATGATAATAATAATAATAAAAATTATACTTTTAATACAAATGATAGTTTTAATAAAAATGATACTAATAACAATATTAATGATACTATTAATAATAATTTTTAATAATACTAATATTAATAATAATAACAATAACATTAATAATAATAATAATAATAATAATAATAATAATAATAATAATAATAATTATAATAATAATAATAATAATAATAATAATAATAATAATAATAATAATAATAATAATAATAATAATAATAATAATAATAATAATAATAATAATAATAATAATAATAATAATAATAATAATAATAATAATAATAATAATAATAATAATAATAATAATAATAATAATAAATAGATATATAACTACCTCAATGAAGTAGTCCCTAAAAAAAATGCCCAAGTCCGGGTTTGAACCCGCGACGTCCCGCTAACCCGATAATTCCCTTAACCATCCAAGCTCATCCATTTTTCTATTTTCCTTTTTCGGCCCAACAACAAAACAATACATGACCCAAAGTTTGTTAAACTAAGTTTGTATCAATCCACACAAAATCATTCGGGCCAACAGTAAATGTAACTTGGCTCTCGGCCCAATTAGTGGCCCGATTCAAATACTGTAAATAGAATAAGGAGCTGCTTCACAAAATTTTGGTGGATTTAGATTCCAATACATGTCCCTTTCCTGAATCCCCACTCTCTTCTTTTTGTTCATAAAAGTGACCACCAATTCATCAATCTCTTTATTCCAATCATTCCCTTTTTTATTTTTATCATTTCATCACCATATGTATCATAATCACAATATCAATTATCATTAACTTCATAATTTACGTCATCATCATCTCAATAATATTATGATCACCTTTATCACCATTTTTATTATCGAACAGCGTTAACACTATGATCATATCGATCATCCTCTTCATACATGTGTCATCATCTTCGATCATTTCATTTACATAATCATCATCATCGATCTTGTAGTATCGCCTCTGTAACATCACCATTATCGTCTCATACTTCGTCACCTTTACTATCATTGTCATTCATCAACATCACATATCCTCCTCGTTTAGCAGCTTACAGAAATAAGAACGTACCGCGATATTAATTTAATGGAGTTTCGGTGTTGTTGGTATGAATTTGGTTGAAACTGGTACGGTTCATCATCACTTACCTTCGTTATTGTACATCGTTGTCGACTAAAACAGAAAATAAAACAAAGCAGCAGTTATAAGGTAGTAGCAGTACAAATAAATGGATGGCGATGGTGGTCGAATATGAACATTTAGACAGAGACAGGGGGCTGTTTTCAGCCACAAAAAGGTGACGGTTGCAGCAGATTACAACGGAAGAATATGGGTTTATGGTGGTTTTCGAGCAAAGGTGGTGTTGTGGTGAAGCTCGATGTGAAAGTTTTAGGTAGTGGTATTATGGTTGTTTTGTTTAACCGAATGAAAATAGAAATTTGAAGTGGGTTTAGTGGTGGTGATGATTGTTGATGATGGAGATGCTCACAGTGGTGGAAGGTGGTAGTGATGGGTCAAGAGTTGAAATGTCCCGTTCTTATTGATTAAAAACGTTCCATATTAATTGATTTCGTTGCGAGGTTTTGACCTCTATATGAGACGTTTTTCAAAGACTGCATTCATTTTAAAACAAACCATAACCTTTATTTCATCAATAAAGGTTTAAAAAGCTTTACGTAGATTATCAAATAATGATAATCTAAAATATTCTGTTTACACACGACCATTACATAATGGTTTACAATACAAATATGTTACAACAAAATAAGTTTCTTGAATGCAGTTTTTACACAATATCATACAAGCATGGACTCCAAATCTCGTCCTTATTTAAGTATGCGATAGCGGAAACTCTTAATAATCACCTGAGAATAAACATGCTTAAAACGTCAACAAAAATGTTGGTGAGTTATAGGTTTAACCTATATATATCAAAATCATAATAATAGACCACAAGATTTCATATTTCAATACACATCCCATACATAGAGATAAAAATCATTCATATGGTGAACACCTGGTAATCAACATTAACAAGATGCATATATAAGAATATCCCCATCATTCCGGGACACCCTTCGGATATGATATAAATTTCGAAGTACTAAAGCATCCGGTACTTTGGATGGGGTTTGTTAGGCCCAATAGATCTATCTTTAGGATTCGCGTCAATTAGGGTGTCTGTTCTCTAATTCTTAGATTACCAGACTTTATAAAAAGGGGCATATTCAATTTCGATAATTCAACCATAGAATGTAGTTTCACGTACTTGTGTCTATTTTGTAAATCTTTTATAAAACCTGCATGCATTCTCATCCAAAAAATATTAGATTTTAAAAGTGGGACTATAACTCACTTTCACATATTTTTACTTCGTCGGGAAGTAAGACTTGGCCACTGGTTAATTCACGAACCTATAACAGTATATACATATATATCAAAGTATGTTCAAAATATATTTACAACACTTTTAGTATATTTTGATGTTTTAAGTTTATTAAGTCAGCTGTCCTCGTTAGTAACCTACAACTAGTTGTCCACAGTTAGATGTACAGAAATAAATCGATAAATATTATCTTGAATCAATCCACGACCCAGTGTATACGTATCTCAGTATTGATCACAACTCAAACTATATATATTTTGGAATCAACCTCAACCCTGTATAGCTAACTCCAACATTCACATATAGAGTGTCTATGGTTGTTCCGAAATATTTATAGATGTGTCACATGATAGGTCGAAACATTGTATACGTGTCTATGGTATCTCAAGATTACATAATATACAATACAAGTTGATTAAGTTATGGTTGGAATAGATTTGTTACCAATTTTCACGTAGCTAAAATGAGAAAAATTATCCAATCTTGTTTTACCCATAACTTCTTCATTTTAAATCCGTTTTGAGTGAATCAAATTGCTATGGTTTCATATTGAACTCTATTTTATGAATCTAAATAGAAAAAGTATAGGTTTTGTGATAACCCGGAAATTTCCAACCAAATTTAAACTTTAATCTTTATATGTTTCCGACACGATAAGCAATATTTGTTAAGTTAAATTTCAAGAATTTTAAACTATGTTCATACATTCATTCAACCTCGACCAAGTTCCAACGATTCACGAACCATTAAACGAATATGGTTATATATGTATATGTGTGTATATATTATAACTTGAAACGTAAACAAAATATTAGATTAAATACTTTATATGATTGTATCTGTTTCAAAATGTTTATCAATGGAATTAGAAGATAAGATCAAATGATTGAATTATCAGATATATTGAATTATGATTACAAGTCTCTGTTGAAAGGCCCACGTTGATTTGAGAAATCTTTTCATTTTAACAATATTCGGAAAATGGTAAAGTGATTTATAAATATGAACAAATTGTCAATCATTGAGAACTAGACAAAGGATAGTGGAAGATTGAATCTCATAAAGACTCGATTGATCTATTTAGTTTCAAACGTACAAAAACGTTTTCAGTTTAAAAAGAACTTTATTATTAAAACGTATATAACTTTTATAAATATCTAGAACCACTTTTGACAACTCATTACTTAACTAGTATGATAAAGATAACGATATTTATATTTTATTTTATTAAATATATATAACAATTTAAATTAATATTATATATATTTATACGCGTATTATACGTACATAGTTTTATACTTTTACTATACTTAAACTTTACCTTTACTTTATTTTTACTTTACTTTAACTTTAATAATTCATACTTTAATAATTCACTTTAATAATTCATACTTTAATAATTCACTTTAATAATTCATACTTTAATAATTCACTTTAATAATTCATACTTTAATAATTCACTTTAATAATTCATACTTTAATAATTCACTTTAATAATTCAAAAATCTATTATAAATAGAATTCAATAGGTTTCATTATTTCATAGAAACTTGAAAAAGGTTTTCTCTAAACTCTCTCAATCGATTTACATATATATATTTACTCCGTATTATCTCAAGATATTATTAGTATACATAAAATATTACGACGGAGTGCTGTTCGAGTGATTTCGAAGTTGTTTTTTCGAGTGGGATAGAATTAAGGAAATGATGGGTTATAGCTATGGAGGTGATTGAGTATGGTTCATGGGTATGCTCGTGAGGTCAATATAGTGTTTATTATCTCCGTTGCGTTTACGTACCTTTCCTGCAATATTGAATCGCAATATTGATATGTTCGTGAATCCGAGGCCAACCTTGCACTTGTTCAATGACGTTATATGTATTTTTACTACAAAATACAGTAGGGTGAGTTTCATTTGCTTTTTTACCCTTTATATTTTTGGGACGGAGAATACATGCGCTTTTATAAATGTTTGACGAAATAGACACAAGTAATTGAAACTACATTCTATGGTTGAATTATCGAAATCGAATATGCCCCTTTTTTATTAAAGTCTGGTAATCTAAGAATTAGGGAACAGACACCCTAATTGACGCGAATCCTAAAGATAGATCTATTGGGCCTAACAAACCCCATCCAAAGTACCGGATGCTTTAGTACTTCGAAATTTATATCATGTCCGAAGGAGGATCCCGGAATGATAGGGGATATTCTTATATGCATATTGTTAATGTCGGTTACCAGGTGTTCACCATATGAATGATTATTTTTGTCTCTATGCATGGGACGTATATTTATGAGAACTGGAAATGAAATTCTTGTGGTCTATTAAAATGATGGAAATAAATGATTATGATAAACTAATGAACTCACCAACCTTTTGGTTGACACTTTAAAGCATGTTTATTCTCAGGTGTTAAAGAAATCTTCCGCTGTGCATTTGCTCATTTTAAAGATATTACTTGGATTCTTTCATAGCATATTTCGAAGTACGTTGCATTCGAGTCATTGAGTTCATCAAAGATTATTATTAAATCAATTTATAGTTGGATAGTGGATATTATGAAATGGTATGCATGCCTGTCAATTTTCGATGTAAAGAAAGATTGTCTTTTAAAAACGAATGCAATGTTTGTAAAATGTATCATATAGAGGTCAAATACCTCGCAATGTAATCAACTATTGTGAATCGTTTATAATGTATATGAACGGGTCCTTTCAGTTGGTATCAGAGCGGTGGTCTTAGCGAACCAGGTCTGCATTAGTGTGTCTAACAGATAAGTCGATAGGATGCATTAGTGAGTCTGGACTTCGACCGTGTCTGCATGTCAATAGTTTTGCTTATCATTTTGTGTCAAAAATTAACTACTTATCATCCTCAGGAAATTACCTGCTTATCATTTTTAGTCTAAGACACATCTTGCTACATTGATTGCATGAATAGTGTATAGACAAAAATTCATATCTTAGCGTATCTGCTAAATCATATCTTATCGTATCTATTACTGTAAACGTTGCCTGATATATCCCGTAAATTCCTCCGTAATTTACGAAATCTTTTGTTCTATATATATGGATATTCTATGTAATTAGAATACCATCCGATAACCGAAAATCATTTCATATCGAAAAAAAAAATCCTTATTCAATCGTACGAAACAATTCATCATTAATTCAAGTTCCTCGGATTTCGAAATGGAATCCCACTCCAGCTCCGAAAGCAGTGTGATCGGAATAGATCAACCAATCAGTCATCACCTATTCTGGATGAATTGGAAATGGGTTCGTAGCCTCCTCAATCATTGGAGACAAGAAGAAGGTGATCCCATCCATCCACCACATTGCCCTCTTGATGAAGAACCTGAAGCACTTACCGGCGAACCTATTCGAAACACCATTTTCTCGCTCATTTACAGAGTATCTCATCACGATTATATATTACATCAAATTTTAGATTTTATTTATCCGCTCGTCCGAACCGACAATCACCCCGGTGTAATAGAATAAGTCAACGAGCTTCGCGCTCGGGTAGTGGCTTTGGAGAATATGGTGCAGAGATTACAAACACCAGCAGCAGCATCAGCAGCATAACCAGTAACACCATCATCAACGCCAATAGTACCATTACCACCCCAACCACAACCACGTCGTAAACCTCAACTTTACACTCTGTCCCATGAGCACCAATGTCATACGCCCTGTAGATACAAAGGAATACCAACAACAATAACCGACGAAGTATTAATTCATAACTTCATTGGAGAAACATTCCGCGCAGATTATGTAATCTCTAAAGTCTTAGAGATTATCTAATCTAGCCCTAACCATAAATCAGTTAAGCGAACCAAAATGATAGAAGGAAGAGTAGAAACCCTGACAAAAATGGTGTGTGATTAACAAGCTAAACTTGTTTTACCAACAGCATCAACAGTACCGTTAGCGTCACCAACATCATCAGTACAGTCAACATCAGAATCAACAACACCTATAACATCACAAACTCCGTCAGCTCAAGAATCATTATGGACATCATTACGAATCAATAACCCGTATATTGTATCAACGAGTTATGAAGAATTAACTCATTCCCTTTTAAGAAATTATATGTATATTTTATATATTTTGAAATAAAAATAAATCTTTCCGTGCTAAGCTATTGTGTGTGAATCTTAACTACTCGGTTAATTCATATTACAAATATGCAATAATTTACGTCCTTCGACCGCAACTTAACCAGCGTTAACTACAATCTCTGTCGCAATTCAACAAATTCCAATTCATAATAAATCAAGTATATATTTGATTTTACACTTTCATCATCGATGTACCCGAAACTTTTCAGATAACATCATTCGTACTTTGCGAAATTCACAAGAATTCCACGAACCGAACATCATACATCAACAAATAACGAAGTATTGATTCATAATTTCAATGTCATTAAAGAAATACTGCGTAAAAGTTATGTACTTTTTAAAGCCTTTAGGGATTATTCAATTCTAGTTTCAACCGTAAATCAAATGAGTTTAATTTAACATTAACTCATTAAATCTATGTTACATCTGAAGAAAATATACATATATATATTTTCATAAAGACTGTAATAAAATTCTTTTGTACAAAATATTAATTGTGAAATTTTTTTTAACGGGTAGGTAATATCCGAGAGATATATAAATTCACAATTAATATATTACAATATTCGAATCTGATTCAGCAAATCATCCATTATACTCCCTACTTTCACAACAATATACATTCTTTTATAGAAATCAAAACAACCATACTCATTCAAAATTTAATTACATATTCTGATTTTGAAATCTCAAAATTCAACTTGAGATATGACCAAAATCATCACTCTTAGATCCTTACATCTTTCACAAGCTATATTTTGACTTCAAAACTGTGTTAAAACATCAAATGTATGTTAACGATTACAATCTGTGTTCAAACCCTTCGAAAATTTCTGAAGACACTCCGAATGATGAGCAATCGAGATGATGATCTAACCACATGTTACCCACAGTTATGTACCCGAAAAACTCTTGAAACCAAAGTAAAAGTTTAAACAACGTATCCGCGTCAGATTCTTTAGCATTTATTAGCAAAAATAACTTTGCGACTCCTATTCAAAGTAGCCAGTTTTGTCACAGCTCCAGCAGGTCAACTTCGACTTTTCAGTCAGACTAACCTTATTATAACCTTGAGATATACACCATCGTTATCAGGGAACCTTTTACATTCCACCACATTATTAACAGATGTATCAACAACTTCATTACCCTTTGACTTTAGCCTCTCCAAAAAGTCATTATAATTATTCATTGAAACCCCATCATTTACTCATTCGCATCTTGTAATGAGAATTTCCATACTAATCATTGGGAATTAGCAATCAGTATTTTGAAATCTCGCAGCATGTCTACGCCAACAGTTATATGTGTATATATAACGTATATCTTCTGGACTTAATTTGAATGTGAAGATTCTGAAAAACACTTCGAACTACGAATTGGTTCTCCGAAAATGGAAAAATACTGATGAAGCAGCAAAAAAAAAAAAACTATAAACGACCTTAACAGTAAAAGTTTGATGATAATGAATAGGTGTGCTGGCAAAGCGCAGAAAAAGAGAAGTCTTGGAACTGGAAAACGGATTGAGCAAAGTAGGAAGGAGGCTGTGGACAAATTACAAAGACTGAACCTGACTTCAAAGGATCCAAATAATTTAGTATCTGCTGAAGTCATTAACGAATACCTTGCTCCTGACTCTAAACCCCTGCGGACAATATTCTTCATCATCCTCTGATATTAGAAATTCTAAAATATCATCATATCTTTCATTATAAATATCCTCCATATTTCTGAAGATATTAATTTTTCTTATTTGAAATCATTTACCTCTTCGCGCTATTTGTATTACATCATAAAAGAAACTATTTTAGTTTCTAAATTCTGAAACATTCAAGTTTAAAATAGGAATATTTTGAAGTAGTGTTGGGAACTGAAGCATGAATTAGTATAATATAATGACACTTGATCAATGTGATTATATTACAGTAAGTCATGCTGAGTTTCTAAATGGAACGTGATGATTCACAGATCATAACATCATCATGTGCCATGTTATACGACTCTTGTATTCTATTTAACCTCTAAAATATCAAGAAAATATTTCTTGATGATTCGGCCTTTTCCAATGTATTTTAATAATTTGACAAGTCAAGATCGTGCCATCACAATTTTCTTCCTAGAACATTAACAATGTTCATTTCGAAATTCATATCTGTGAATTCTGGACCATTACAAGCGGTGCTTAATCGCAAGAAGAATAAATGAAAGTACAAAACTCCGAAATAGAAATTGGGGTATAAATTGCAGAAAATAAAAGAGAGCATTAACTGTGAATGATAATGATTATAGAAGACAGAAGCAGAGACTTTGAAATATAAAGGAACATATAAAGCCCAACGACAAACCAGAAATTATAAACCATATATATCGATGCATATAGCAATATAAAGACACGGGAGAACTAGGAACACTATAAATCTAAGAGTATAGTAGAAGTAAATAGATTCTTCCGACGGTAGATGAAAAAAAAGAAGAATGACCGATATGAAAGTTAGAAGTATATCGAGAATCAGAACTGGATGGAGCATATTGATGAATACTTTAAAATATGAGTTGAGGGGGAAAGAATAGAAGGTGATGAAACATGACTAGGAACTTAGAAATCAACAGATTTAACTCACACAATGGCAGAATAAGTGAATCAAACCCTCTAGTGAATAGGTTAAGTTTTTTTTTTTTGATTAATTTAGTCAAACCACAACTAAATCAAGTGTGATTAGATCAACACCTAGAGCTATTATTCACCACCTGGGTGATTTGGACTGAGAGAGAATCGAAGGAGCTCACTAGATCTAAGTGTGTGTAACAAATGAGAGGCTTAACCTAAAATGAAGAACATAAGACTTTATATACCCCTGCTGTTGACACACCCATACGATTCATTCATCACACGTACGAGTTGGCTTCATCAACCGTACAGGTGATCACTCACTCGTGTCTTATCATTTAGGTTGTAATTGTGACTTAGCTCAGCATCAACCGTGCATATGAGCCTGTCAACCGTACTAGTGAGGCTTCACTCGTACGTCTAACTAAGTCTAACATAGTCAAACATCTAAATCTCGTTCCTGTAGTTCCTGTAACCACATACAACCACGGATAGGATAATAACGAGCAATCATGGTGGCCTGTAAACTATTGTACCTGCAATGGACGTGGGTAGATGTCTAGGGACTTGCATAAAATGCATCAACAGATGGTGTGAGTTGTAAGCAAATGAAGGAGGTGAATTTATAAGAAAATCTCCGACAGAACAATTAAAATGGACGATCGCATTTAAAGCGGATCCTAATTTCCTTGATTACCGGAGAGTCAAATCTTATTAAGAAGATTTTCTTCAAATCCCTTAAAATCTGAGAATCAATCATATCTACGTCAAATGATAAGATAAATCTACACTTACTCATTTCACTCTTCTATGTTAGCTTCATTCGTACTCTTCATATAAATAGATTGTTTATCCAAATTATTCGCTGATGATAAAACTCTAATTTTCAGCCCGTATGCATCATGATAACATACTTATTATCATTCACGACCTTTCCACTCAAATTTCGGGACGAAATTTCTTTAACGGGTAGGTACTGTGACAACCCGGAAATTTCCAACCAAATTTAAACTTTAATCTTTATATGTTTCCGACACGATAAGCAATATTTGTTAAGTTAAATTTCAAGAATTTTAAACTATGTTCATACATTCATTCAACCTCGACCAAGTTCCAACGATTCACGAACCATTAAACGAATATGATTATATATGTATATGTGTGTATATATTATAACTTGAAACTTAAACAAAATATTAGATTAAATACTTTATATGATTGTATCTGTTTCAAAATGTTTATCAATGGAATTAGAAGATAAGATCAAATGATTGAATTATCAGATATATTGAATTATGATTACAAGTCTCTGTTGAAAGGCCCACGTTGATTTGAGAAATCTTTTCATTTTAACAATATTCGGAAAATGGTAAAGTGATTTATAAATATGAACAAATTGTCAATCATTGAGAACTAGACAAAGGATAGTGGAAGATTGAATCTCATAAAGACTCGATTGATCTATTTAGTTTCAAACGTACAAAAATGTTTTCAGTTTAAAAAGAACTTTATTATTAAAACGTATATAACTTTTATAAATATCTAGAACCACTTTTGACAACTCATTACTTAACTAGTATGATAAAGATAACGATATTTATATTTTATTTTATTAAATATATATAACGATTTAAATTAATATTATATATATTTATACGCGTATTATACGTACATAGTTTTATACTTTTACTATACTTAAACTTTACCTTTACTTTATTTTTACTTTACTTTAACTTTAATATAATTCATACTTTAATAATTCACTTTAATAATTCATACTTTAATAATTCACTTTAATAATTCATACTTTAATAATTCACTTTAATAATTCATACTTTAATAATTCACTTTAATAATTCATACTTTAATAATTCACTTTAATAATTCAAAAATCTATTATAAATAGAATTCAATAGGTTTCATTATTTCATAGAAACTTGAAAAAGGTTTTCTCTAAACTCTCTCAATCGATTTACATATATATATTTACTCCGTATTATCTCAAGATATTATTAGTATACATAAAATATTACGACGGAGTGCTGTCCGAGTGATTTCGAAGTTGTTTTTTCGAGTGGGATAGAATTAAGGAAATGATGGGTTATAGCTATGGAGGTGATTGAGTATGGTTCATGGGTATGCTCGTGAGGTCAATATAGTGTTTATTATCTCCGTTGCGTTTACGTACCTTTCCTGCAATATTGAATCTCAATATTGATATGTTCGTGAATCCGAGGCCAACCTTGCACTTGTTCAATGACGTTATATGTATTTTTACTACAAAATACAGTAGGGTGAGTTTCATTTGCTTTTTTACCCTTTATATTTTTGGGACTGAGAATACATGAGCTTTTATAAATGTTTGACGAAATAGACACAAGTAATTGAAACTACATTCTATGGTTGAATTATCGAAATCGAATATGCCCCTTTTTTATTAAAGTCTGGTAATCTAAGAATTAGGGAACAGACACCCTAATTGACGCGAATCCTAAAGATAGATCTATTGGGCCTAACAAACCCCATCCAAAGTACCGGATGCTTTAGTACTTCGAAATTTATATCATGTCCGAAGGAGGATCCCGGAATGATAGGGGATATTCTTATATGCATATTGTTAATGTCGGTTACCAGGTGTTCACCATATGAATGATTATTTTTGTCTCTATGCATGGGACGTATATTTATGAGAACTGGAAATGAAATTCTTGTGGTCTATTAAAATGATGGAAATAAATGATTATGATAAACTAATGAACTCACCAACCTTTTGGTTGACACTTTAAAGCATGTTTATTCTCAGGTGTTAAAGAAATCTTCCGCTGTGCATTTGCTCATTTTAAAGATATTACTTGGATTCTTTCATAGCATATTTCGAAGTACGTTGCATTCGAGTCATTGAGTTCATCAAAGATTATTATTAAATCAATTTATAGTTGGATAGTGGATATTATGAAATGGTATGCATGCCTGTCAATTTTCGATGTAAAGAAAGATTGTCTTTTAAAAACGAATGCAATGTTTGTAAAATGTATCATATAGAGGTCAAATACCTCGCAATGTAATCAACTATTGTGAATCGTTTATAATGTATATGAACGGGTCCTTTCAGGTTTATAGTCAGAAAAATAAGTTTCAAGTCGTTTTTGTAAAGGTAGTCATTTCAGTCGAAAGAACGACGTCTAGATGACCATTTTAGAAAACATACTTCCACTTTGAGTTTAACCATAATTTTTGGATATAGTTTCATGTTCATAATAAAAATCATTTTCTCAGAATAACAACTTTTAAATCAAAGTTTATCATAGTTTTTAATTAACTAACCCAAAACAGCCCGCGGTGTTACTACGACGGCGTAAATTCGGTTTTACGGTGTTTTTCGTGTTTCCAGGTTTTAAATCATTAAGTTAGCATATCATATAGATATAGAACATGTGTTTAGTTGATTTTAAAAGTCAAGTTAGAAGGATTAACTTTTGTTTGCGAACAAGTTTAGAATTAACTAAACTATGTTCTAGTGATTACAAGTTTAAACCTTCGAATAAGATAGCTTTATATGTATGAATCGAATGATGTTATGAACATCATTACTACCTTAAGTTCCTTGGATAAACCTACTGGAAAAGAAAAAAATGGATCTAGCTTCAACGAATCCTTGGATGGCTCGAAGTTCTTGAAGCAGAATCATGACACGAAAACAAGTTCAAGTAAGATCATCACTTGAAATAAGATTGTTATAGTTATAGAAATTGAACCAAAGTTTGAATATGATTATTACCTTGTATTAGAATGATAACCTACTGTAAGAAACAAAGATTTCTTGAGGTTGGATGATCACCTTACAAGATTGGAAGTGAGCTAGCAAACTTGAAAGTATTCTTGATTTTATGTAACTAGAACTTGTAGAATTTATGAAGAACACTTAGAACTTGAAGATAGAACTTGAGAGAGATCAATTAGATGAAGAAAATTGAAGAATGAAAGTGTTTGTAGGTGTTTTTGGTCGTTGGTGTATGGATTAGATATAAAGGATATGTAATTTTGTTTTCATGTAAATAAGTCATGAATGATTACTCATATTTTTGTAATTTTATGAGATATTTCATGCTAGTTGCCAAATGATGGTTCTCACATGTGTTAGGTGACTCACATGGGCTGCTAAGAACTGATCATTGGAGTGTATATACCAATAGTACATACATCTAAAAGCTGTGTATTGTACGAGTACGAATACGGGTGCATACGAGTAGAATTGTTGATGAAACTGAACGAGGATGTAATTGTAAGCAATTTTGTTAAGTAGAAGTATTTTTATAAGTGTATTGAAGTCTTTCAAAAGTGTATAAATACATATTAAAACACTACATGTATATACATTTTAACTGAGTCGTTAAGTCATCGTTAGTCGTTACATGTAAGTGTTGTTTTGAAACCTTTAGGTTAACGATCTTGTTAAATGTTGTTAACCCAATGTTTATAATATCAAATGAGATTTTAAATTATTATATTATCATGATATTATCATGTATGAATATCTCTTAATATGATATATATACATTAAATGTCTTTACAACGATAATCGTTACATATATGTCTCGTTTAAAAATCATTAAGTTAGTAGTCTTGGTTTTACATATGTAGTTCATTGTTAATATACTTAATGATATGTTTACTTATCATAGTATCATGTTAACTATATATATATCCATATATATGTCACCATATAGTTTTTACAAGTTTTAACGTTCTTGAATCACCGGTCAACTTGGGTGGTCAATTGTCTATATAAAACATATTTCAATTAATCAAGTCTTAACAAGTTTGATTGCTTAACATGTTGGAAACATTTAATCATGTAAATATCAATCTCAATTAATATATATAAACATGGAAAGGTTCGGGTCACTACAGTACCTACCCGTTAAATAAATTTCGTCCCGAAATTTTAAGCTGTTGAAGGTGTTGACGAATCTTCTGGAAATAGATGCGGGTATTTCTTCTTCATCTGATCTTCACGCTCCCAGGTGAACTCGGGTCCTCTACGAGCATTCCATCGAACCTTAACAATTGGTATCTTGTTTTGCTTAAGTCTTTTAACCTCAAAGATCCATTATTTCGACGGGTTCTTCGATGAATTGAAGTTTTTCGTTGATTTGGATTTAATCTAACGGAATAGTGAGATCTTCTTTAGCAAAACATTTCTTCAAATTCGAGACGTGGAAAGTGTTATGTACAGCGGCGAGTTGTTGAGGTAACTCAAGTCGGTAAGCTACTGGTCCGACACCATCAATAATCTTGAATGGTCCAATATACCTTGGATTTAATTTCCCTCGTTTACCAAATCGAACAACGCCTTTCCAAGGTGCAACTTTAAGCATGACCATCTCTCCAATTTCAAATTCTATATCTTTTCTTTTAATGTCAGCGTAGCTCTTTTGTCGACTTTGGGCGGTTTTCAACCGTTGTTGAATTTGGATGATCTTCTCGGTAGTTTCTTGTATAATCTCCGGACCCGTAATCTGTCTATCCCCCACTTCACTCCAACAAATCGGAGACCTACACTTTCTACCATAAAGTGCTTCAAACGGCACCATCTCAATGCTTGAATGGTAGCTATTGTTTTAGGAAAATTCTGCTAACGGTAGATGTCGATCCCAACTGTTTCCAAAATCAATAACACATGCTCGTAGCATGTCTTCAAGCGTTTGTATCATCCTTTCGCTCTGCCCATCAGTTTGTGGATGATAGGCAGTACTCATGTCTAGACGAGTTCCTAATGCTTGCTGTAATGTCTGCCAGAATCTTGAAATAAATCTGCCATCCCTATCAGAGATAATAGAGATTGGTATTCCATGTCTGGAGACGACTTCCTTCAAATACAGTCGTGCTAACTTCTCCATCTTGTCATCTTCTCTTATTGGCAGGAAGTGTGCTGATTTGGTGATACGATCAACTATTACCCAAATAGTATCAAAACCACTTGCAGTCCTTGGCAATTTAGTGATGAAATCCATGGTAATGTTTTCCCATTTCCATTCCGGGATTTCGGGTTGTTGAAGTAGACATGATGGTTTCTGATGCTCAGCTTTGACCTTAGAACACGTCAAACATTCTCCTACGTATTTAGCAACATCGGCTTTCATACCCGGCCACCAAAAATGTTTCTTGAGATCCTTGTACATCTTCCCCGTTCCAGGATGTATTGAGTATCTGGTTTTATGAGCTTCTCTAAGTACCATTTCTCTCATATCTCTAAATTTTGGTACCCAAATCCTTTCAGCCCTATACCGGTGTCATAACCCGTCCTTAACCATAAGAACGAGTTAGATAACGTATGATTTCATTGCGAGGTATTGACCTCTATATGCGACATTTTTAAAAGAACAACTGCATTTATTTTACATTACAAACCATAACTCTTATTTTAATACAAGCTTTAGACAATAAAAAGATGATTATCGTTTAGCGATAATCTTAGACTTACAAACTTTACATGTGATGATAACAATACGATTTCTAGCATATTTTACATTACAATTCCTCGGATATGCAGTTTTGTTTTTGACACAAATATGCGTACACATGATCTTGCTTAAATTCAACATGTTGCAGCGGAAGCTTTTAGTTATCACCTGAGAATAGACATGTTTAAAACGTCAACATAAAGTTGGTGAGATATAAGTTTAATGCCGGCAGCGGTATAAATATAGACCACAAGATTTCATATGTAAACATTTTAATAAAAATATTCTAAGTGGTTGAGCACTTGGTAACCATACTTAACATTTAATCACGTCGCATATTCCCTTTATTATGAAATCTTACTACACCGTACCAAGTGTAGTCACGAAACGAAGTACTGTGCAACCGTTGAATACTGGTCGTCCAGTCCGGTTGGGGTTGTCAGGCCCGATAGATCTATCAACAGGATTCGCGTTTACAATACCGCTGTAAATAGTAGTTACCAAGCTACAGGGAAGTATGCCAGTGGTACAACTCAACGTAGAATATATTTTTCAGTTACTTGTGTCCATATCGTAAAACATAAAATACATGTATTCTCATCCCGAAATATTTAGAGTTTAAAAGTGGGACTATATACTCACTTTTGCCTTGAAGATATATATATTTTGACTGGGTCTCCGGTTGATATCACGAACCTATCCATATATAATATATCAATATATTTTCATTTTAAACAATCGTCACGTATATATTCTTATAATACTTTTAATGTCTTCTTAGTCCGTAGTTAGCAATTCAATTTTAATGGTTCATATTTAGGTGTTTAATAAATAAATAAAACCCCCATCGAAATAAATAAAACCCCCATCGTATTCGTATTGGTCGGGATTAATCTTGACCCATGGTAACTATATTGTCAAGAAGACGTATTGCGTACAATCATGGGATCTTATGATTAATCTTCTCGTATTGTTTACGGGTGATCCTGAAATATATAAAATTAAATTATGAGTACATATATATAAAATATCATGTTATTTTAGAAAGATGTGATTTATTTAATTTTTCTCCAATTATTTTCGTGGCTAAACTAGTTTTGGATATCCGATCTTGTTTTAGTCATAGTTTCTTCGTTACAACTCCGTTTTCGTTGGTTCAACTTGCCACTTCCTTGGATCGAGTCCTTCTTTAAGAATATGAACTGTAAATACCTTAGTTTGTATTCGAAATCACAAGTCATAGGTCAAACTTTGGTGAAACTTATGAAGTTAATCATTTTCCCTTATGCAAACAACATTAAATGATTATTTTTCTAAAAATACTTATACTTTGAGTTAAATCATAAAATTTTATGTGTTATCATATTCATAGTAAATATCATTTTTCCAAAAAATAAACCTCCAATTCAAGGTTCAAAATAGTTTTTAATTATCCAACCCAAAACAGCCCCCGGTTGCACTCCGACGTCGTAAATTCAGTTTTTAAGGTGTTCTTTGAAAAACCAAGTTATACCTTGTTAAATTAGCATATATTTATGATATATTACAGGTCTTGAAGTATTTTAAAAGTTAAGTTAGAAGGATCTATTTAGTTTGCAAACAAGTTTGAAATCATTCAAACTATGTTCTTGTTGTTAAAATTGTATACCATAAAATAAGATAACTATATATATATGAATCGAATAAGGTTATGAACAAAGTTACTACCTCAAGTTACTTGGACAAGATTGCTGTAAAAGAGGAGTAAAAACCTAGAACCAAAAGAGTGATGGAGTTGGATGAAAGATTGGAAGCAACTTAAGTCATAAACTTGAAATGAAAGTTGTATTTTTGTAGTGTTTTTGTTTGATCTTGTTATGGTGGTGTTTAAGGTGATTCTTGAGACGATTTTTGCTGTAGTTCTTAGAGATACATGAAGCTAGTAAGTATGTGTTCCTAACTAGAGAAGTAATGTGGTAAAAATTGAAAATGGATGGAAGTATTTAAGGTGGTGGTGGCGTGATTTATGGTATACAAGGACAAGTTCACATGTTGTAATCTTGTGTAATTAGTCATACAATCATACAAAAGTAATTACCTTATACATAAGGCATGAACAAGGGCTGGTTGGTGGTGATTTGATGTGTATATACTAATAGTAAATACGTATAGAAGCTAGGTATGTTACGGGTACATATACCGTAGATATACGTATAGAAATCTTATGAAAATGGAACGAGGATTCAAATATAGTTATCTTTTGTGAATATACTTATATTGTTTTATGTATTTAAGTTCTTAAAAAGTGATTAAATACATTACATATACGATATATGTATAAACATTATAGGTTATAAGTATTTATATCAAAGAACGTTACGTATGGTTATTGTTTTGAAAACTTAAGTTAGTAGTTTCAAAATATTCATATATCTTATTGTTATTAATACAAAATGAAATATTAAAACATCCTTAGATTATTTTAAATATGTATATATACATATATATACACAAACGTATAATTATCATATATTATATAGTTCGTGATATCATCGGTCAAACTAGACGGTCAAACGTTGTGTAAAACTCTTTTCAAAAACATAAGTCTCAACAATTTGGATTGCTTATCATGTTGGTAAGGTTTAATTTATGTAAATATTAATCTTATAAGTATAGATCAATCGTAAAAGTCCGGGTCATTACAGTACCTACCCGTTAAATAAATTTCGTCCCGAAATTTTAAAATTGTACCTATTTTTCGTCGTCGGGAAACAAGTGTGGATACTTTTGTTTCATTTGATCCTCTCGCTCCCAAGTAAACTCGGGACCTCTTCGTGCATTCCAACGAACTTTAACAATCGGTATGTTGCTCTGCTTGAGCCGTTTAACTTCACGGTCCATGATCTCGATTGGTTGTTCTATGAATTGTAGTTTCTCGTCAACTTGAATTTCTTCAAGAGGAATGGTGAGGTCTTCTTTTGCAAGACACTTTTTAAGGTTCGAGACGTGAAATGTATTATGTACTCCGGCGAGTTGTTGCGGTAACTCGAGTCGATAAGCTACAGGTCCGATGCGTTCGATAATTTTGAACGGGCCTACATACCTTGGGTTTAGTTTACCCCTTTTTCCAAAACGTATTACACCTTTCCAAGGTGACACCTTTAGCATAACCATGTCACCGATCTGAAACTCTAATGGATTCCTTCGGACATCGGCGTAGCTCTTTTGGCGACTACGGGCTGTTTTCCATCTCTCCTTGATTTGTACTATCTTCTCAGTCGTTTCATGTATGATCTCGGGACCAGTTAATTGTCGATCTCCTACTTCATTCCAACAGATAGGAGATCTACACTTCCTTCCATACAGTGCTTCGAATGGTGCAGCTTTAATGCTCGCATGATAACTATTATTATACGAGAATTCTGCTAACGGTAAATACTTATCCCATCCGTTTCCAAAATCGATCACACATGCCCTGAGCATGTCTTCAAGAGTCTGAATTGTTCTTTCACTCTACCCGTCACTTTGCGGATGATATGCAGTGCTCATATCTAAACGAGTTCCTAGGGCCTCTTGTAGTGATTGCCAGAACTTTAATGTAAATCTACTATCACGATCAGATATAATGGAAATAGGTATTCCATGCCTTGAAACTATTTCCTTTACATATAATCGTAATAATTTCTCCATTCTATCCGTTTCCTTTATAGGCAAGAAATGTGCAGACTTGGTGAGACGATCAACAATCACCCAAATGGTGTCGTATCCCCAGGCAGTCCTTGGTAACTTCGTGATGAAATCCATGGTAACACCGTCCCATTTCCATTCTGGAATTTCTGGTTGTTGAAGTAACCCTGACGGCTTCTGGTGTTCTGCTTTGACTTTGGAACAAGTTAAACATTCCCCAACATATGTTGCAACGTCTGCCTTTAAATTAGGCCACCAATAATGCGTCTTAAGATCTTGATACATCTTTCCAACTCCAGGATGTATCGAGTATCTTGTCTTATGTGCCTCGTTCAATATTAACTTCCTTAATCCCCCCAACTTCGGTACCCAAATACGATTTGCAAAATATCGAGTTCCATCTTCCCGTATAACGAGTTGCTTCTCATACTTCTTCATTATTTCATTTCCTATATTTTCTTTAGTAAGTGCTTCTCGTTGAGCCTCTTTGATTTGTGAGTTGAGATTCATGCGAATTTTTATGTTCATTGCTCGTACTCGAATTGGTTCTCGTTCCTTACTGCTTAAAGCGTCGGCCACTACATTCGCTTTCCCGGGATGATAGCGAATCTCAAAATCGTAGTCGTTTATCAGCTCGACCCACCTACGTTGCCTCATGTTCAGCTGTTTCTGATCGAAAATATGTTGAAGACTTTTATGATCAGTAAACACAGTGCATCTAACCCCATATAAGTAGTGTCTCCATATCTTCAACGCAAACACGACTGCTCCCAGTTCTAGATCATGCGTCGTATAATTCCGCTCATGAATCTTCAATTGTCAGGATGCGTATGCAATAACTTTCTTTCGTTGCATAAGAACACAACCAAAACCTTGTCGCGAAGCGTCACAATATATTTCAAAATCATCGTTCCCTTCAGGTAACGATAAAATAGGCACCGTAGTTAACTTCTTCTTCAGTAATTGAAATGCGTTCTCCTGCTCCGAGGTCCATTCGTATTTCTTCCCTTTTTGCGTTAATGCTGTCAACGGCTTAGCTATTCGGGAAAAATCTTGAATAAACCTTCTATAATAACCGGCTAAACCCAAAAATTGGCGTATCTGCATTGGTGTTTTAGGAGTCTCCCATTTTTCAATGGCCTCAATTTTAGCTGGATCAACCTGAATTCCTTTGCTACTAACAACGTGACCAAGAAATTGCACTTCTTTCAACCAGAAAGCACACATAGAAAATTTAGCGTATAGCTGTTCTTTTCTCAACAACTCTAATATTAACCTTAAATGCTGCTCATGCTCTTGCTCACTCTTGGAATAGATAAGAATGTCATCAATGAAAACAATAACAAACTTATCTAAATATGGACTACAAACTCGATTCATGAGGTCCATAAATACAGCTGGCGCATTCGTCAATCCAAACGGCATGACCAAAAATTCGTAATGACCGTAACGTGTCCGAAAAGCAGTTTTCGGTATATCTTCTTCTTTGACGCGTAATTGATGATAGCCCGATCTTAGGTTAATTTTCGAGTACACACATGATCCTTGGAGTTGATCAAATAAGTCGTCAATTCTCGGTAGTGGATACCGATTTTTGATAGTTAACTTATTTAATTCACGATAATCTATACACATCCTAAAAGATCCATCTTTCTTTTTAACAAATAGAATCGGAGCTCCCCACGGTGAAGTACTTGGTCGTATGAATCCATGATCCAGTAATTCTTTTAACTGACTCTGAAGTTCTTTTAACTCGGACGGTGCAAGTCTATATGGAGCACGGGCAACTGGTGCAGCTCCTGGTACTAAATCTATTTGAAATTCTACAGATCTAAATGGAGGTAATCCCGGCAACTCTTCCGGAAAAACTTCAGGAAAATCTCTTGCCACAGGCACGTCGTTGATGCACTTCTCTTTTTCTTTCTTTTTGACTTTATTAACATGTGCTAGAATAGCATAACATCCCTTTTCTAAACACTTCTTGGCTTTCAAACAGCTAATGAGTTTTAGCTTTGAGTTACCCTTCTCTCCATAAATCATCACCGGCATTTTATCCTTACAAGGAATGCGAATTGCCTTCTTGGCACACACAACTTCAGCTCCTACTTTGGACATCCAGTCCATGCCGATTATTACATCAAAATTTCCTAATTCTACGGGTATCAAGTCAATTTTAAACGTTTCTCCGGCTAAATTTATTTTACAATCACGACAAATTTTATCGGCTTTAATTAGTTTACCATTAGCTAACTCAATCATGTACTTAGCATCTAGAGGTAATGATGAACAATTCAATTTAGTGTAAAAATTTCTACACACGTAACTTCTATCGGCACCAGTATCAAATATAATAGATGCTGATAAGTTATTAATGGTAAACGTACCCGTAACAAGCTCCGGGTCTTCACATGCCTCTCTAGCATTAATAATAAATGCTCTCCCGCGTGCAGGTCTGATATTCTTCTCAGGATTCGGGCACTGGCTCTTATAGTGACCTTGTTTTCCACACCCATAACAAGTAATGGTAGCCAAAGCAGTTCTATTTGCATTGGTGGCAGGAGTCTTGGTACCATTTGTATTTGTAACGAGAGCCCTACAATCTTCAGCAAGATGACCCTTTCGATTACATTTGTTGCATACCACATTACAGTAGCCAGAGTGATGTTTGTGGCATCGGTTACATAAAGGATTTTGTCCTTTGTAACCAAAGCTTAAACCACTACCCGCACCTTGCGTGATTTCTTGTTTCTTAAAAGATTGTTGTTGGTTACCTCGATCATAATTTCCATTCCACTTTCTTTTGTTACCTGATACCTTCACATCAGTATTGGATAATTTCTTATCCATGATGACCTGATCCATTAGCTCGTTTGCCATGGTTATAGCTTCATGAATTGTCTTAGGTTTCGATGCTGTAACATTTGCCTTGACCTTTTTGGGCAAACCATCTTTGTACATTTCAATCTTCTGTTCTTCGGTTGGAACCAATTCAGGACATAGCAAAACTAATTCCATGAATCGCTGATTGTAGTTGGTGATTTCAGTACCAACAACCTTCAGGCTTCGTAATTCATCTTCCAACTTCCTAACCTCGTTCCTTGGACAATACTCGTTGATTAACATTATTTTGAATTCTTCCCATGGAGTATCATAAGCTACATCTCCTCCTACAGCCTTCACATAATTTTTCCACCACGTGAGTGCACTATCTTGTAAAGTGCACGATGCATACTTGGTCATGTCCTTTTCAACACAACCACTGATTTTAAACACAGTCTCCATCTTTTCTATCCACCAGGTTAAACCGAACGGTCCTTCTGTTCCACTGAATGATGAGGGCTTACAAGCTTGAAAAGTTTTGTAGGTGCATCCTACACGAGGATTTGGGTTAACTGCAGCAGCTCTTGCAGCCTCGACCCATAACATTCTGTTGTTCACTCGCTGGTTGATGAATTCCTCGACTTCTTGTTCCGTCATTCGATTCAATCGCGCCATATTCTTCTATAAGAATGAAAAGAAAATAATTATTCACATGGAATATTATAGATGTAGTGTATATTTACAGTACATTATAGCTTATTAATAATATGAACCAGGTATTATTATAAAAGCCTTTTCTTCTTATTAGCGTTTTATAATTATATCTAGGGTAGTACCTACCCACCAATTACTACCATCTAAATAATACTTAACCATGGAAAATTATTGCATTTCATACTTCACTATTTTACATATGCTTATCTTACATCGAACATTAAGCAAACCACACTAATAATATTATACAAAACATTATATGATCCCATGGTTTAATACGGCAGCGCATCGTTTGGTCTATTTTCTAGGACGTTTAGGTTCAAAGAATCGCTTAACGCTTATCCTGGCTGTCTGCCTATATTTTGGCGGTGTCTCCCTATATTTTGGCTGTGGGGCTGAAGAACTGGATGCCGGGATAGAACGAATAGGAATAGCGGGAATAGGGGTGGTAGTGTCTAGTGGAGTTGGTGCCACATCATCCTCACTAAACTCGGGATTTGAATTTTCTAATTCATTAGCCTTTCGTTTCTTTCCTAGTTCGAACTTGTCTTTTGTAATTTCCTGTATTTCTTCCTCGGGTTCACTTTCCTCCTCGGGATCACTTTCCTCCTCGGGTTCACTTTCCTCCTCGGGTTCACTTTCCGGGTTCTCTATAGTCGGTTCATCCGGAATTTGTGAGTCTTCCCCAAAGATATTATTTTCATCATCGGATAGGTTAATGACTGGAACACCATCTGAAGATTCTGGTTCGGAGTCGCTGAATGTGATAACAAGTTTTGAGCCCGACATCTATCACACAATAACTAACCCATTAGTACTACATAATATTTACATATAAATTTTAACCAACAATGATAAGCAATGGTTTTTAAATCAGACCCGGTCAAAGTCCAGACTTACTAATGTATCCTAATGACTTATCAGTTAGACACACTAATGCAAACCTGGTTCGCTAAGACCACCGCTCTGATACCACATGTCATAACCCGTCCTTAACCATAAGAACGAGTTAGATAACGTATGATTTCATTGCGAGGTATTGACCTCTATATGCGACATTTTTAAAAGAACAACTGCATTTATTTTACATTACAAACCATAACTCTTATTTTAATACAAGCTTTAGACAATAAAAAGATGATTATCATTTAGCGATAATCTTAGACTTACAAACTTTACATGTGATGATAACAATACGATTTCTAGCATATTTTACATTAAAATTCCTCGGATATGCAGTTTTGTTTTTGACACAAATATGCGTACACATGATCTTGCTTAAATTCAACATGTTGCAGCGGAAGCTTTTAGTTATCACCTGAGAATAGACATGTTTAAAACCTCAACATAAAGTTGGTGAGATATAGGTTTAATGCCGGCAGCGGTATAAATATAGACCACAAGATTTCATATGTAAACATTTTAATAAAAATATTCTAAGTGGTTGAGCACTTGGTAACCATACTTAACATTTAATCACGTCGCATATTCCCTTTATTATGAAATCTTACTACACCGTACCAAGTGTAGTCACGAAACGAAGTACTGTGCAACTGTTGAATACTGGTCGTCCAGTCCGGTTGGGGTTGTCAGGCCCGATAGATCTATCAACAGGATTCGCATTTACAATACCGCTGTAAATAGTAGTTACCAAGCTACAGGGAAGTATGCCAGTGGTACAACTCAACGTAGAATATATTTTTCAGTTACTTGTGTCCATATCGTAAAACATAAAATACATGTATTCTCATCCCGAAATATTTAGAGTTTAAAAGTGGGACTATATACTCACTTTTGCCTTGAAGATATATATATTTTGACTTGGTCTCCGGTTGATATCACGAACCTATCCATATATAATATATCAATATATTTTCATTTTAAACAATCGTCACGTATATATTCTTATAATACTTTTAATGTCTTCTTAGTCCGTAGTTAGCAATTCAATTTTAATGGTTCATATTTAGGTGTTTAATAAATAAATAAAACCCCCATCGAAATAAATAAAACCCCCATCGTATTCGTATTGGTCGGGATTAATCTTGACCCATGGTACCTATATTGTCAAGAAGACGTATTGCGTACAATCATGGGATCTTATGATTAATCTTCTCGTATTGTTTATGGGTGATCCTGAAATATATAAAATTAAATTATGAGTACATATATATAAAATATCATGTTATTTTAGAAAGATGTGATTTATTTAATTTTTCTCCAATTATTTTCGTGGCTAAACTAGTTTTGGATATCCGATCTTGTTTTAGTCATAGTTTCTTCGTTACAACTCCGTTTTCGTTGGTTCAACTTGCCACTTCCTTGGATCGAGTCCTTCTTTAAGAATATGAACTGTAAATACCTTAGTTTGTATTCGAAATCACAGGTCATAGGTCAAACTTTGGTGAAACTTATGAAGTTAATCATTTTCCCTTATGCAAACAACATTAAATGATTATTTTTCTAAAAATACTTATACTTTGAGTTAAATCATGAAATTTTATGTGTTATCATATTCATAGTAAATATCATTTTTCCAGAAAATAAACCTCCAATTCAAGGTACAAAATAGTTTTTAATTATCCAACCCAAAACAGCCCCCGGTTGCACTCCGACGTCGTAAATTCAGTTTTTAAGGTGTTCTTTGAAAAAACCAAGTTATACCTTGTTAAATTAGCATATATTTATGATATATTACAGGTCTTGAAGTATTTTAAAAGTTAAGTTAGAAGGATCTATTTAGTTTGCAAACAAGTTTGAAATCATTCAAACTATGTTCTTGTTGTTAAAATTGTATACCATAAAATAAGATAACTATATATATATATGAATCGAATAAGGTTATGAACAAAGTTACTACCTCAAGTTACTTGGACAAGATTGCTGTAAAAGAGGAGTAAAAACCTAGAACCAAAAGAGTGATGGAGTTGGATGAAAGATTGGAAGCAACTTAAGACATAAACTTGAAATGAAAGTTGTATTTTTGTAGTGTTTTTGTTTGATCTTGTTATGGTGGTGTTTAAGGTGATTCTTGAGAGGATTTTTGCTGTAGTTCTTAGAGATACATGAAGCTAGTAAGTATGTGTTCCTAACTAGAGAAGTAATGTGGTAAAAATTGAAAATGGATGGAAGTATTTAAGGTGGTGGTGGCGTGATTTATGGTATACAAGGACAAGTTCACATGTTGTAATCTTGTGTAATTGGTCATACAATCATACAAAAGTAATTACCTTATACATAAGGCATGAACAAGGGCTGGTTGGTGGTGATTTGATGTGTATATACTAATAGTAAATACGTATAGAAGCTAGGTATGTTACGGGTACATATACCGTAGATATACGTATAGAAATCTTATGAAAATGGAACGAGGATTCAAATATAGTTATCATTTGTGAATATACTTATATTGTTTTATGTATTTAAGTTCTTAAAAAGTGATTAAATACATTACATATACGATATATGTATAAACATTATAGGTTATAAGTATTTATATCAAAGAACGTTACGTATGGTTATTGTTTTGAAAACTTAAGTTAGTAGTTTCAAAATATACATATATCTTATTGTTATTAATACAAAATGAAATATTAAAACATCCTTAGATTATGTTAAATATGTATATATACATATATATACACAAACGTATAATTATCATATATTATATAGTTCGTGATATCATCGGTCAAACTAGACGGTCAAACGTTGTGTAAAACTCTTTTCAAAAACATAAGTCTCAACAATTTGGATTACTTATCATGTTGGTAAGGTTTAATTTATATAAATATTAATCTTATAAGTATAGATCAATCGTAAAAGTCCGGGTCATTACAACCGGGTTCCGTCTTCCCGAATATTAAGATGCTTCTCCGATCCTTTGGGTATTTCATCCTTTAAATTTCCCTCTTTTAAAACTCCTTGTTGCGCCTCCTTTATTTGAGTAGTAAGGTTATTATGAATCATTATATTCATAGATTTTACTCGAATGGGTTCTTGTTGGGATTTAACAAGTTCCATTATACTTAAAACCATTTAAGAATCAATTAAAAGCGGAAGCATGTAATTACCATTTTAGAACATGTTAATCTTTAACCAATTAAAGTTAAATCCCAATTAGGATCAAGTTGTGAAATAAGCTTACAAACTACAAGCAAGAATAAGATGTTATACCTATTCCAAGCTAGTTGAAAGTGATGAAGATGATGATGTTGAATGGAGCTTCAAATGGATGAAACCTCAAGAGATTATACCCCAAACTTGTAACCAACACCTTGTACTTTGGTTAGGATTTTATTGTAACACTTGAATCAACTTGCAAAGAAAATTTGAACCCCTTTTGCTTGCCTAAACCCCACGGCCTGAATGCAGAAAAAAGGGAGAGCAAAATGCAGTTTTTTGTATTGTTTTGATGTGTTATGCATGTGTTCCATGGTCTCCAAGAGTGCATTGGTACTTAACCACCTTGAATATGGAATCAACCATTCAAAAGGCTAGTCAAAGCATGCCCACTTCACTCCCCATGCCACTCACATAATAATAAATGGTTTTATAAAGCTAGGCATATTTTATAAACATTCTCATTTTATAAACATGTTTTTTATAAAATAGGATTTTATAAAACATATTTATAAACTTGTATTTTATAAAGTATGCATACCTACTCATAAAACTCATTTTATGAATTCCATATTATGTTTATTTTATAAAACCAATTTTATAAAATGTGACATAACTTTATTAATTATTTGACCTATAAATAATTAAATTCATATTATATAAATTATTCCATAATTTATATATATATACACACATCAAGTAATATTTAAGAAAACCATTTTTCTTAAAGTTTAAGTGTTGCGTATTTAATCAACGATCCATTCGCTAAGATCAAAATACGATTAAGGTGTCGGTAAGCTTGTTATTGGGTATGACCCGACTTGGATCATAACACATTAGCCACATTAATTTAATATGTCTCTCGGGCATACGAAATACCTTCAATCTCCCACTTGCACGAGAAACATAAGAAATTAATGCAAGTGATGGATACAGCCTAACACACCGTCCATCACCCCTAATATGTTATGACTTTGTGCCATTCAATAACATCATCCCTTTCGAGCTCCCTACTCGAACTGATATATGTAGGTGAATCTTTCATTATATCCTTTCATCCTAGATGTCATGTCAAATCCAGGAGATACAGAGTGATCACTCTCTTATAGATTTAACTTTTCAGGCCTTAGACATCTGACTCTCAACGAATAAGAGGGACAAATTCCATCTTGACTACATACGCCCTAGATATACACTTTGTAATATACCTGAGTTCTTCCTTATGTACTACCATGTTTCAGAATAGCGAAGGGAAGAATCAAGGCACAATACTTGGTGAATATCCGAACCCAATATGTATCTCAGGTCAGAGGATACAATGATATTCGCCTTTATTCAAGATTACATGTGATCAACCACAAAGGCTCTATACAGTAATTCTTGAGAGCGGGTCTTCCAATATTTGTTTCCCACAAATATCTATGAACCTTGGTTGCAACCTTGCCCCACATTCAACCTACGAATGTATACCAATCCGAGTTCATAATAGTCTAAACCTCACACTTGTTCCCACAAATGTGATCGACTATGGAAATTTAGAATAATTGCTTATTCATGGATGAAATATGCAAAATAGGAACATAACTCAAATAAATTAACACCATAGTTATATTAATGATTTTGAATAATTTCGTTCCGGTACAATACATAAAATAGATCAATTCCAATCAATAGAATATCGAAGCCCTAATGCACAAACATGTCCCTCATGCTTTGGCCCATGTAAAAGCTTCGTGAGTGGATCCGCAACATTTTGATCTGTGTAAACTTTGTGAATACATATCTTTCCCTTTTCAACCTCATCCCTGAAGTAGTTGAATCTCTACTCAATGTGACGAGTCTTTTGATGAGCACGAGGTTCCTTGATTTGAGCAATCGCACCCTCGTTGTCACAAAAGATCTCAAGAGGGTCCTGAATGGAAGGGACCACTCCTAAGTCGTCGATGAATTTCTTCATCCATGCAGCTTCCTGTGCTGCCAATGAGGCGGCAATGTACTCCGACTCTGTAGTGGATAACGCAACAACCTCCTGTTTCGAACTCTTCCAAGAGACCGCACCACCATTTAACATGAAGACATAACCGGATTGTGATCGAGAGTCATCTCGATCAGTTTGGAAACTCGCGTCCACGTAACCTTTTACGGCGAGTTCCTCCTCACCAGACCCATATATTAGAAACATATCCTTAGTTCTCCTAAGGTATTTCAATATACTTTTAACAGCAATCCAATGACTGTTTCCTGGGTTGTTCTGATATCTACTTGTCAAGCTTAGAGCGCATGACACATCCGGTCTAGTACATATCATTGCATACATGATAGACCCAATAGCAGATGCGTATGGGACTTTCTTCATTCTCTCTTGTTCATTTTCCGTGGTAGGACACTGAGATGAACTGAGAACGGTTCCTTTTTGAATAGGTACCAAACCTCTCTTAGAGTTTTCCATCTTGAACCTTTTCAAGATTTTATCAATGTATGTACTTTGACTTAAACCTATCAATCTCTTGGATCTATTCCTATAGATCCCTATCCCCAATATGTATTGTGCATCTCCAAGATCCTTAATGGAGAAGCAACTCTTTAGCCAAGTTTTGACTCCTTGCATTGTGGTAATATCATTCCCAAATAATAATATATCATCCACATATAGTACAAGGAACATGATAGTGCTCCCACTAGCTTTCTTATATACACAAGCTTCATCACCATTTTTAATGAAGCCAAATTTCTCGGCTTCCTCATTAAAACGATGATTCCACATTCTAGATGCTTGTTTCAACCCGTAGATTGACTTCTTTAACTTGCATACCTTTTTAGGATATTTTGGATCAACAAAACCTTCAGGCTGGACCATATAGACATCTTCCATAAGATATCCATTTAGGAAAGCGGTTTTGACATCCATTTGCCATATTTCATAGTCGTAGTGAGCAGCAATGGCAAATAATATCCTAATAGACTTTAGCATTGCCACTGGCGAGAAAGTTTCATCATAATCAACCCCTTGAGTTTGAGTGAAACCTTTTACTACAAGTCTAGCTTTATATGTATCCAAGTTTCCATGTATGTCGGTTTTCTTCTTGAAAAGCCATTTGCAATCAACTAGCTTAGAGCTAGGAGGTTGCTCAACAAGTTCCCACACTTGGTTTTCATACATGGATTGCATCTCGGCGTTCATGGCTTCCTGCCATTTATCTTTATCAATCCTTGATAAAGCATCTTCGTAGTTTGTCGGTTCATCCAAATCAACCGTATAGCAACCATCTACGAGAAACCCATATCTCTCGGGAGGATTACTAATCCTACTAGATCTTCGAACGTCTTGTGTATTTTGATCATCCATTTGATCACTGTCAACATTTTCATGTTGAGTGCTAGTGTCAACCAATTGTGTATCATCTACTTGATCTTGAACCTCTTCAAGATCTATCTTCCTTTCACTATTTCCTTCCATTAGGAACTTAGTTTCAAGGAATTCCGCCTTCCGAGCAACAAATACATTCTGCTCGGATGGATCATAGAAATAGTATCCCATATCATCCTTGGGATATCCTATGAAGATACACTTCGTGGATCGAGCATTCAACTTATTAGGGACGTAACGCTTAGGATAAGCTTCACATCCCCATACCTTTAAGTATGATAGAGATGGAGGTTTACCAAACCACATCTCGTGAGGAGTTCGTTCCACTTTCTTGGTTGGGGCCATATTTAAAATACGGGCCGCGGAGCTTAGACAATAACCCCAAAATGATAGAGGCAACGAGCTTCTTGCCATCATAGATCGAACCATATCCATTAGGGTTCGGTTCCTCCTTTCGGAAACTCCATTAAGCTGGGGTGTTCCGGGTGGAGTAAGTTGTGAGATAATCCCACAACTCCTAAGATGATCTTGGAAGGCATCGCTTAGGTATTCACCTCCTCTATCGGTACGAAGTACCTTAATTGTCCTATTGAGTTGATTTTGTACTTCGTTTTGATATTCTTTGAATGCTTCAAACGTTTCGTCCTTGTGTCTTAATAAGTAGACATATCCGAAACGACTAAAGTCATCAATGAAAGTAACAAAGTATCTTTCACCATTCCTAGTCATGGGTTTAAAGGGTCCACATACATCCGAATGTATTAATCCCAATAAATCTTTAGCCCTTTCATAGGTCCCTTTGAAAGGTGCTTTAGTCATCTTGCCTTGTAAACAAGACTCACATACTTCAAACGAATCCATTTCATTTGATTTCAAAAGTCCATTCTTTTGAAGTGTATGTATTCGGTTCTTGTTTATGTGACCAAGGCGACAATGCCATAAGTAGGAATCACTCAAATCCCTTTTGAGTTTCTTGGTGCTTGTATGGTACATTGAGCTACTAGATGATGTGTCATCATGAACCAATTCATAAATTCCATTTGAAGGTGAAGCCTTGAAATAGAATACATTATCTAAATAAATATGGATATCATCATTAACAAAATTAACATAAAACCCACATTGTTTCAAACGGGAAATGGAAATAATGTTTCGACATAAATCGGGTGCATACAAAACATCTTTCAAAATAAGTTCCAAACCACTTGGAAGCTTTAACACAAAGTCTCCTTTGGCTCCATTACCCATGTAGAGACTCGATGTTCCCGTTTGCTTGCTACTTCTTTTGAACCCCTGCAATGAATTGCAAATGTGAGTTCCACATCCAGTGCTAATACCCATGTATTAGAAGAAGTAATACTAAGCTCTATATATACCATATATATATTACCTGAGGTTTGCCCTGCATCCCTCTTCTCCTTCAACTCCTTAAGGTAGACCGGACAGTTTCGTTTCCAATGACCCATCTCACCGCAACCGAAACATGGGTCTTCCTTGGGGTTTGCCTTCTCGGCTACCTTTTGCTTCTTAGCCTTGTTCTTGGTTGGGGTAACCATCTTCCCCTTCCCTTTGCCTTGATGGGCGGGTCCTTTCCTCTTAGCCACCTTTGGCTTAGAGGCGTTACCTTTGGATCCACCTTGATCGATTGCTAACACGGGTAAAGCCCTTTTACCCATGCTAGTTTCGGCCGTTCTAAGCATACCGTGAAGCTCACCTATGCTCTTATCCATCCCATTCATATTGTAATTAATTACAAATTGATCAAACCTTTTTGATAGGGAGTTAAGGATAAGATCGGTGGCTAACTCATTAGATATGTTTAGGTTAAGACGGTTAGCACGATCGATAAGGCTTTTCATTTTAAGTACATAAGATGAAACCGATTGGGTATCGTCCATACGACAAGCATGTAGCGCCCGAACCGTTTCGAAGCGCTCGACACGCGCTTGTTGAAGGAACATCTCCTTCAATTGCGTTATCATGTCGTATGCACTATGATGCTCGAAATCCTTTTGGAGTTCGGGAATCATAGTCCCAAGCATTAGGCATGAGACTTGAAGGGAGTCGTGGCAATACTTATCGTAAGAGGCCATTGCCTCTACATCATTCTCATCCGGTTGATCGGGAATGGGGTCCTCAAGTACATACGCTTTATCCTCTTGTTTGAGGACAATCCGAAGATTGCGGAACCAATCCATAAAGTTGGTATGGTTGAGTTTGTCTTTCTCTAAGAGAGACCTTAATGATAGGTGGTTTAGGTTAAGTGGTGCGTTTGGAATGTTGTTGTTGTTATTGGCGGCCATCTACAAAATTAACAAAGTTCGTTTAAGTATCGATTTTAATTTAACATTCAATACCCTTTAAATCAAATTGAATTATTAAATTCTAGAATCCAACGGTAAACCAAATTTCGGTTAGGTGACCTTCATCCCGCAATTTGATTTAGCTAGGTAGTCAATAAATGACAATTGCAATCCATTTGCAACTTCTAGAGTATGGGATCATGCAATCCTTTTGCATGGCATATTTATCCCATCAACGCCTATTTGTTCCTCATGCTTCGGTGACCCTAAGTTCATGATTCCCAAATCAAGTCGTCCTACTTGTATAGACTTGTAAATTTAACATACATTTGGTTAGGTGACCTTTATCCCACAAGCATGCGAAATTTACCTTAATCATATTAGTTTGCTCATAATGGTTAGGTGACCTTTATCCCATCATGAGTTCCCTAATATTCCTAAGTGTCACACAAATAGGATGGCGTTAAACTTGTTTACCTTGTTAATAAGGGATTTTGAGTTTTCGTTAATTCTAGTTTGAGAAAACTTGCACCATACACCAACATGCATTTAGTGTATGGTTTATTTGAAATCCATTTTCATGTTATGTAATAAAGCCAATTTTATTACTTTGATATAAACCATTTTATATGTATGATCCTTATCATGTTCTTAATAACCGATTATTAATGTCCTTTTAGCCGTTTTTAATTTAACCATTTAAATTGACGTTTTGCATGTCGTTAATAATGTCAATTTTAACCAATTTAAATTGCCATTTTAGTGTGTTGTTAACTTGTGTGATTAACTTGTAGCATACAAACATACAATCCACATAATCATACAAAACAACCATGCATGCAAAATCATATGTTCACAATCAAGCCATTTTTGGTAGACATTTGTTTAGCCAAAAACAAATGCCACCGGTTAAGGGTAATAACACAAAGTAGGAGGTTTTAACCTCCCACTTAATCTTGCATCCAAATGCTTCTTCTTGTGTTCTTCAAGTCTTCATAATCTTTATCATTTTACAAAATATATCCTAATACATTTTGTCTAGAAAATGAAAATACAACCTAATCTATTTTACATACCAAATATAAGATAAATTACATAACCAAAAGAACACTTATTACAAACCAAATTACATGAATATTACAACCACATGAATGAATTAATATTACATACCAAATGAATAGATTAATTCAACCAAACATGAAACCATTCAAACACAAGGTCAAGGCTTGATTGTGAACTTTAACATACAACAAATATGACCAAAATGGAACAACCCAAAACCCATTTTGGGTGTCCAAGAATTCGGCCTAACCATAAACCCACCCAAAATTTATAATTTTTGCATTTTACTTTCATGCATGTACATAAAATGCAAAATATATAGTGAGTTTAATAACCATCTCGAAGCATATTTCAACAACTTCGGCTCTAGATACCATTGTTGGGATTTAACAAGTTCCATTATACTTAAAACCATTTAAGAATCAATTAAAAGCGGAAGCATGTAATTACCATTTTAGAACATGTTAATCTTTAACCAATTAAAGTTAAATCCCAATTAGGATCAAGTTGTGAAATAAGCTTACAAACTACAAGCAAGAATAAGATGTTATACCTATTCCAAGCTAGTTGAAAGTGATGAAGATGATGATGTTGAATGGAGCTTCAAATGGATGAAACCTCAAGAGATTATACCCCAAACTTGTAACCAACACCTTGTACTTTGGTTAGGATTTTATTGTAACACTTGAATCAACTTGCAAAGAAAATTTGAACCCCTTTTGCTTGCCTAAACCCCACGGCCTGAATGCAGAAAAAAGGGAGAGCAAAATGCAGTTTTTTGTATTGTTTTGATGTGTTATGCATGTGTTCCATGGTCTCCAAGAGTGCATTGGTACTTAACCACCTTGAATATGGAATCAACCATTCAAAAGTCTAGTCAAAGCATGCCCACTTCACTCCCCATGCCACTCACATAATAATAAATGGTTTTATAAAGCTAGGCATATTTTATAAACATTCTCATTTTATAAACATGTTTTTTATAAAATAGGATTTTATAAAACATATTTATAAACTTGTATTTTATAAATTATGCATACCTACTCATAAAACTCATTTTATGAATTCCATATTATGTTTATTTTATAAAACCAATTTTATAAAATGTGACATAACTTTATTAATTATTTGACCTATAAATAATTAAATTCATATTATATAAATTATTCCATAATTTATATATATATATACACACATCAAGTAATATTTAAGAAAACCATTTTTCTTAAAGTTCAAGTGTTGCGTATTTAATCAACGATCCATTCGCTAAGATCAAAATACGATTAAGGTGTCGGTAAGCTTGTTATTGGGTATGACCCGACTTGGATCATAACACATTAGCCACATTAATTTAATATGTCTCTCGGGCATACGAAATACCTTCAGTTCTCTGTCCTTCCTGCTCAAGGCATCGGCTACCACATTTGCCTTCCCCGGGTGGTAACGAATCTCAAAGTCGTAATCATTCAATAATTCAATCCACCTACGCTGCCTCATATTCAGTTGTTTCTGATTAAATATGTGTTGAAGACTTTTGTGGTTAGTATATATAATACTTTTGACCCCATATAAGTAGTGCCTCCAAGTCTTTAATGCAAAAACAACCGCGCCTAATTCCAAATCATGCGTCGTATAATTTTGTTCGTGAATCTTCAATTGTCTAGACGCATAAGCAATCACCTTCATTCGTTGCATTAATACACAACCGAGACCTTGCTTTGATGCGTCACAATAAATCAGAAAATCATCATTCCCTTTAGGCAATGACAATATAGGTGCCGTAGTTAGCTTTTTCTTCAATAACTGAAACGCTTTCTCTTGTTCATCATTCCATTCAAATTTTTTCCTTTTATGCGTTAATGCAGTCAAGGGTTTTGCTATTCTGGAAAAGTCTTGGATGAACCTTCTGTAGTAACCAGCTAGTCCTAAAAACTGGCGTATGTGTTTCGCAGTTTTCGGGGTTTCCCACTTTTCAACAGTTTCTATCTTTGCCGGATCCACCTTAATACCTTCTTTGTTCACTATGTCACCGAGGAATTGAACTTCTTCCAACCAAAATGCACACTTTGAAAATTTAGCGTACAATTCTTCCTTCCTCAATACTTCTAACACCTTTCTCAAATGTTCACCGTGTTCTTGGTCATTCTTTGAGTAAATAAGTATGTCATCAATGAAAACAATGACAAACTTGTCAAGGTATGGTCCACACACTCGGTTCATAAGGTCCATGAACACAGCTGGTGCATTAGTTAAACCAAACGGCATGACCATAAACTCGTAATGACCGTAACGTGTTCTGAAAGCAGTCTTTGGAATATCATCTTCTTTCACTCGCATTTGATGATACCCGGAACTTAAGTCAATCTTTGAATAAACAGACGAGCCTTGTAGTTGATCAAATAAGTCGCCGATTCTCGGTAGTGGGTAGCGGTTCTTGATGGTAAGTTTGTTCAACTCTCGGTAGTCGATACACAACCTGAATGTACCATCTTTCTTCTTGACAAACAAAACAGGAGCTCCCCACGGTGATATGCTTGGTCGAATGAAACCACGCTCTAAAAGTTCTTGTAATTGGCTTTGCAGTTCTTTCATCTCGCTGGGTGCGAGTCTGTAAGGAGCACGAGCTATTGGTGCAGCTCTTGGTACAAGATCTATTTGAAATTCAACGGATCGATGTGGGGGTAATCCTAGTAATTCTTTCGGAAATACATCGAGAAATTCTTTTGCAATGGGAACATCATTGATGCTCTTTTTTTCAGTTTGTACTTTCTCGACATGTGCTAGAACAGCATAGCAACCTTTTCTTATTAGTTTTTGTGCCTTCAAATTACTAATAAGATGTAGCTTCGTGTTGCCCTTTTCTCCGTACACCATTAAGGGTTTTCCTTTTTCTCGTATAATGCGAATTGCATTTTTGTAACAAACGATCTCTACTTTCACTTCTTTCAACCAGTCCATACCGATTATCACATCAAAACTCCCTAACTCTACTAGTATCAAATCAATCTTAAATGTTTCGCTAACCAGTTTAATTTCTCGATTCCGACATATATTATCTGCTGAAATTAATTTACATTTGCTAATTCGAGTAAAAATTTACTATCCAAAGGCGTCAATGGACAAATTAATTTAGCACAAAAATCTCTACTCATATAGCTTCTATCCGCACCCGAATCAAATAAAACGTAAGCAGATTTATTGTCAATAAGAAACGTACCCGTAACAAGCTCCGGGTCTTCCTGTGCCTCTGCCGCATTAATATGAAAACTCTTCCGCGGCCTTGTCCATTCGTGTTCTCCTGGTTCGGGCAATTTCTAATAATGTGGCCCGGTTTTCCACATTGATAACAAACTACATTGGCATAACTTGCTCCGACACTACTTGCTCCGCCATTACTCGTTCCGACACCATTTGTTCCTTTCGTTCTATTAACCCCTGGTCCATAGACCTCACACTTCGCCGCGCTATGACCATTTCTTTTACACTTGTTGCAAAATTTGGTGCAGAACCCCGAGTGATACTTTTCACACCTTTGGCATAGCTGCTTCTGATTGTTGTTGTTGTTGCGGTTATTATTGTTGTTGGGATGATTGTTGTAGTTGTTGTTGTTGTTGTTGTTGTTGTTGTTGTTGTTGTTGTTGGGCCGTTTGTTGTAGTTGCGATTGATGTTGCGATTGTTGGGATAATTGTTGTAATTGCTGTTGTTGTTGTATTGGTGATTCTTATCACCGTTTTCCTCCTACTTTCTTTTGACTTGCTTCACATTGGCCTCTTCAGCAGTCTGTTCTTTAATTCTTTCTTCAATCTGGTTCACTAGTTTGTGAGCCATTCTACATGCCTGTTGTATGGAGGCGGGCTCGTGTGAACTTATATCTTCTTGGATTCTTTCTGGTAATCCTTTCACAAACGCGTCGATCTTCTCTTCCTCATCTTCGAATGCTCCCGGACACAATAGGCACAATTCTATGAATCGTCTTTCGTACGTGGTAATATCAAATCCTTGGGTTCGTAACCCTCTAAGTTCTGTCTTGAGCTTATTGACCTCGGTTCTGGGACGGTACTTCTCGTTCATCAAGTGCTTGAATGCTGACCACGGTAGTGCGTACGCATCATCTTGTCCCACTTGCTCTAGATAGGTATTCCACCATGTTAACGCAGAACCTGTGAAGGTATGCGTAGCGTACTTCACTTTGTCCTCTTCAGTACACTTACTTATGGCAAACACCGATTCGACCTTCTCGGTCCACCGTTTCAATCCGATCGGTCCTTCGGTTCCATCAAATTCCAAAGGTTTGCAGGCAGTGAATTCTTTGTAGGTGCATCCTACACGATTTCCTGTACTGCTAGATCCAAGGTTATTGTTGGTATGTAGCGCAGCCTGTACTGCGGCTATGTTTGAAGCTAGAAAAGTACGGAATTTGAAAGGACCCGTCCTAATCCACCTGGACGAAGTCATCAACATTTGGTCCCATTGCGATGATCGGCTCCAAGTAATGTCTTTATATTGAGCAAATGCACAGCGGAAGACTTAATTCGTACCTGAGAATAAACATGCTTTAAAGTGTCAACCAAAAGGTTGGTGAGTTCATAGGTTTATCATAACAATCATTTCAATATGTTAATAGACCACAAGATTTCATAATCATAAACATAATACACTCGCAAGTGTATGTAAAGCATTCTAAGTGGTTGAGCACTTGGTAACCATACTTAACATTTAATCAATGTCGCATATTCCCTTTATTATGAAATCTCACTACACCGTACCAAGTGTAGTCACCAAAACGAAGTACTGTGCAACCGTTGAATACTGGTCGTCCAGTCCGGTTAGGGTTGTCAGGCCCGATAGATCTATCAACAGGATTCGCGTTTACAATACCCATGTAAATAGTAGTTACCAAGCTACAGGGAAATATGCCAGTGGTACAACTCAACGTAGAATATATTTTTAAGTACTTGTGTCTATTTTGTAAACATTTATAAAAGCAGCGCATGTATTCTCAGCCCAAAAATATATATTGCAAAAGCAATTAAAAAGGGAGCAAATGAAACTCACTTTTGCCTTGAAGGTATTTAATTCGACTTGGTCTCCGATAGATATCATGAACCTAACCATATATATAATATATCAACATATTTTCTTTTTAAGTAATCGTTACATATATATATATACTTTTAATACTTTTAATATTTTTCTTAGTCCGTAGTTAGCAGTCCGATGTTAGTGGTCCACAATTAGTTGCTTAAATAAAATAAATAAAGACCCCATCGTATTCGTATTGATCAAAATTAATCTCGACCCATGGTACCATGTTGTCAAATGATGTGTTGCGTACATAAAGTACCGTGTTGTCAAATGACGTGTTGCGTACAATCATGAGGTCTTATGATTAATCTTCTCGTGTTGTTTACGGGTGGTCCTGAAATATATAAAATCAAATCATAAGTAATTATATATAAAATATCATATTAATTATAAAAGATATGATTAATTTACTTTTTCTCCAAATATTTTCGTAGCTAAACTAGCTTCGGATACCCAATTTGTTTTAGTCGTAGTTTCTTCATTACAACTCCGTTTTTGTTGGTTCAACTTGCCACTTCCTTGGATCGAGTCAAATTTTAAGAATATGAACTGAAAATACCTTAGTTTATATTCGAAATCATAGGTTATAGGTCAAACTTTGGTGAAACTTATGAAAGTGATCATTTTCCATCATAAAAACAACATTTAATGATCATTTTTCTAAAAATACTTACACTTTGAGTTAAACCATGAAATTTTTATGTGTTAACATATTCATAAGAAATATCATTTTTCTAGAACATAAACTTCCAATTCAAAGTTCAAGATGGTTTTTAATTATCCAACCCAAAACAACCCCCGGTTGCACTCCGACGACGTAGATTCAGTTTTTAAGATGTTCTTTGTAAAACCAAGTTATATCTTGTTAGGTTAGCATATCATTATGATATATTACAGGTCTTGAAGTGTTTTAAAAGTCAAGTTAGAAGGATCTATTTAGTTTGCGAACAAGTTTGAAATCATTCAAACTATGTTCTTGTTGTTAAAATTTTATACCACAAAATAAGATAGCTATATGAATATGAATTGAATAAGATTATGAACAAGGTTACTACCTCAAGTTACTTGGACAAAGTTACTGCAAAAGATAAGAAATAATCTTGGAATCAAAGAGTGGTGGAGTTAGATCAAAAGGTTGGAAGTAAACTTCTTCAAATGGGTGGTTATTTTGATATGTTCTTGAAAGAGTTTTCTTATGGTGTTTAAGGCTTGTAATTGAAGCTAAATGGTGGAGAAAATGCTTGGAGATGATCAAGTATGAAGTTAGGAGTATTTTGAGAGAGAAATGAGGGTGTAGGTATGAGAAAATGAAGTGAAGAAATGGTGTTCATTTATAAAAACGTTTTTAGTTTATAAAGAAAGAAAAGGATTCCTAATTTTGTTTTCTTACTAATAATTCATACTAATTGACAAATCCTAGTTACCTCATATCTAGGGCAGTAATAATATTGATTAGAATGTTGATTTGATGTGCATATACCAATAGTAAATACATATAGAAGCTGGGTATGATACGGGTACATATACCCTAGATATACGTATAGAAATCTTGAGGAAACGGAACGAGAATTCAAATATAGCTATCTTTTGTGAATATACTTATATTGTTTTATGTATTTAAGTCTTTAAAAAGTGATTAAATACATTATATATACGATACATATATAAGCATTATAGATTATAAGTATATATATCAAAGAATGTTACGTATAGTTATCGTTTTGAAAACTTAAGTTAGTAGTTTCAAAATATACTTATAACTCATTGTCATTAGTACACAATGAGATGTTAAACCATCTTTAGATCATGTTAAATATATATAAATACATATATATACACAAACGTATAATTATCGTATGTTATATAGTTCGTGATATCATCGGTCATATTGGACGGTCAAACGTTGTGTAAAACTCTTTTCAAAAACACAAGTCTCAACAATTTAGATTGCTTATCATGTTGGTATGATTTAATTTATGTAAATATTAATCTCATAAGTATAATTTGGTTAGAAAATTCCGGGTCATTACAGAATTCCTCTTCATTCATATTCACGGTGTGTCGAGTAGTCTGTGCCATTTCCTTCAAAATAGTCAAATGGAACAAGTTAATCATACAGAATATTAAGAGTAGTTAATAGTATTTCGTAGCATAATATGAACTCATTTATAAAAGCTTTTTCTTCATATTAGCATTTTATAAGTTTAAATTCGGGTAGTACCTACCCGTTAAGTTCATACTTAGTAGCTAATATACAATTCAACTACTACAATTCTATATGAAAAACTGATTATAATAATATTTAGCGTTCAAACTTTTACACAATATTTTACAAACTTACAATACCACTTATTTTACATATAGCATGAAATATAGCACACAATAAATTTGATACAAGATGGTTGTGAAGATAATTCTAGCTAGTACACAAGTCGTTCAGCAAAGGCAATAAAGACACGTAATTCATACGTCCAGAAACAAGTCATGCATTCTGGTTTTACTAGGACTACTTCCCATCCTTGGTCTTGTGGAACATAACCGTTATGGTCATTGATAAGACAGCGTGTTGTAACGTCGTCAAAGGGACGAGGGTTACGTAATGTCCAACAGTCCCGTAACAATCTAAAAACCTCATTTCTTACCCCAATTACCAACTCCGTCACTTGTGGGAACATTTTGTTTAATAGTTGTAGCCCGATGTTCTTGTTCTCACTTTGGCGAGAAGCGAACATTACTAATCCGTAAGCATAACATGCTTCTTTATGTTGCATGTTAGCCACTTTTTCTAAATCACGAAGTCCAATATTCGGATATATTGAGTCAAAATAATTTCTTAACCCATTGCGTAAAATAGAATTTGGGTTCCCCGTAATATATGCGTCAAAGTAAACACATCGTAACTTATGGATTTCCCAATGTGATATCCCTCATCTTTCGAACGAAAGACTTTTATAAACCAAGGCATTCTTGGAACGTTCTTCGAATGTCTTACAAACTGATCTCGCCTTAAATAGTTGTGCCGAAGAATTCTGACCGACTCTAGACAAGATTTCATCAATCATGTCTCTGGGTAGGTCTCTTAAAATATTGGGTTGTCTATCCATTTTGTGTTTTTATACTGTAAAATAGACAAGAGTTAGATTCATAAAAAAAATACTTATTAATACAAGTAATTTTTACATATATCATAAAGCATAAGCACACTATATTACATATATTACACCACACGAATACAACTATCTTATTCCGACTCGCTTGTTTCTTCTTCTTCGGTTTTGGTTCGTTTTGCCAAGTTTCTAGGGATATATGATGTTCCCCTAATACGAGCCGTCGTTTTCCACATTGGTTTAGAAAAACCTGGTGGTTTAGAGGTTCTCGGGTCATTGTTACAACTTAAGGACTTCAGGGGTTGACGATACATATAAAGTTCATCGGGGTTGGAATTAGATTTCTCTATTTTTATGCCCTTTTCCTTATTATTTTCTTTTGCCTTTTTAAATTCAGTTGGGGTAATTTCTATAACATCATCGGAATTCTCGTCGTAATCTGATTCATCGGAGAATTGGTAATCCTCCCAATATTTTGCTTCCTTGGCGGAAACACCATTGACCATAATTAACCTTGGTCGGTTGGTTGAGGATTTTCTTTTACTTAACCGTTTTATTATTTCCCCCACCGGTTCTATTTCTTCATCCGGTTCCGATTCTTCTTCCGGTTCCGATTCTTCTTCCGGTTCCGACTCTTCTTCCGGTTCCTCTTCGGGAACTTGTGAATCAGTCCACGAATCATTCCAATTTACATTTGACTCTTCATTATTATTAGGTGAGTCAATGGGACTTGTTCTAGAGGTAGACATCTATCACATAATATCAAACGCGTTAAGAGATTAATATATCACATAATATTCACATGTTAAAATATATAGTTTCCAACAAAATTTGTTAAGCAATCATTTTTCAAGTAAACACGGTCGAAGTCCAGACTCACTAATGAATCCTAACAAACTCGATAAGACACACTAATGCAAAATTCTGGTTCTCTAAGACCAACGCTCGGATACCAACTGAAATGTCCCATTCTTATTGATTAAAAACGTTCCATATTAATTGATTTCATTGCGAGGTTTTGACCTCTATATGAGACGTTTTTCAAAGACTGCATTCATTTTAAAACAAACCATAACCTTTATTTCATCAATAAAGGTTTAAAAAGCTTTACGTAGATTATCAAATAATGATAATCTAAAATATCCTGTTTACACACGACCATTACATAATGGTTTACAATACAAATATGTTACAACAAAATAAGTTTCTTGAATGCAGTTTTTACACAATATCATACAAGCATGGACTCCAAATCTCGTCCTTATTTAAGTATGCGACAGCGGAAGCTCTTAATAATCACCTGAGAATAAACATGCTTAAAATGTCAACAAAAATGTTGGTGAGTTATAGGTTTAACCTATATATATCAAATCATAATAATAGACCACAAGATTTCATATTTCAATACACATCCCATACATAGAGATAAAAATCATTCATATGGTGAACACCTGGTAATCGACATTAACAAGATGCATATATAAGAATATCCCCATCATTCCGGGACACCCTTCGGATATGATATAAATTTCGAAGTACTAAAGCATCCGGTACTTTGGATGGGGTTTGTTAGGCCCAATAGATCTATTTTTATGATTCGCGTCAATTAGGGTGTCTGTTCCCTAATTCTTAGATTACCAGACTTTATAAAAAGGGGCATATTCGATTTCGATAATTCAACCATAGAATGTAGTTTCACGTACTTGTGTCTATTTTGTAAATCTTTTATAAAACCTGCATGCATTCTCATCCAAAAAATATTAGATTTTAAAAGTGGGACTATAACTCACTTTCACATATTTTTACTTCGTCGGGAAGTAAGACTTGGCCACTGGTTGATTCACGAACCTATAACAGTATATACATATATATCAAAGTATGTTCAAAATATATTTACAACACTTTTAGTATATTTTGATGTTTTAAGTTTATTAAGTCAGCTGTCCTCGTTAGTAACCTACAACTAGTTGTCCACAGTTAGATGTACAGAAATAAATCGATAAATATTATCTTGAATCAATCCACGACCCAGTGTATACGTATCTCAGTATTGATCACAACTCAAACTATATATATTTTGGAATCAACCTCAACCCTGTATAGCTAACTCCAACATTCACATATAGAGTGTCTATGGTTGTTCCGAAATATATATAGATGTGTCGACATGATAGGTCGAAACATTGTATACGTGTCTATGGTATCTCAAGATTACATAATATACAATACAAGTTGATTAAGTTATGGTTGGAATAGATTTGTTACCAATTTTCACGTAGCTAAAATGAGAAAAATTATCCAATCTTGTTTTACCCATAACTTCTTCATTTTAAATCCGTTTTGAGTGAATCAAATTGCTATGGTTTCATATTGAACTCTATTTTATGAATCTAAACAGAAAAAGTATAGGTTTATAGTCGGAAAAATAAGTTTCAAGTCGTTTTTGTAAAGGTAGTCATTTCAGTCGAAAGAACGACGTCTAGATGACCATTTTAGAAAACATACTTCCACTTTGAGTTTAACCATAATTTTTGGATATAGTTTCATGTTCATAATAAAAATCATTTTCTCAGAATAACAACTTTTAAATCAAAGTTTATCATAGTTTTTAATTAACTAACCCAAAACAGCCCGCGGTGTTACTACGACGGCGTAAATCCGGTTTTACGGTGTTTTTTGTGTTTCCAGGTTTTAAATCATTAAGTTAGCATATCATATAGATATAGAACATGTGTTTAGTTGATTTTAAAAGTCAAGTTAGAAGGATTAACTTTTGTTTGCGAACAAGTTTAGAATTAACTAAACTATGTTCTAGTGATTACAAGTTTAAACCTTCGAATAAGATAGCTTTATATGTATGAATCGAATGATGTTATGAACATCATTACTACCTTAAGTTCCTTGGATAAACCTACTGGAAAAGTGAAAAATGGATCTAGCTTCAACGGATCCTTGGATGGCTCGAAGTTCTTGAAGCAGAATCATGACACGAAAACAAGTTCAAGTAAGATCATCACTTGAAATAAGATTGTTATAGTTATAGAAATTGAACCAAAGTTTGAATATGATTATTACCTTGTATTAGAATGATAACCTACTGTAAGAAACAAAGATTTCTTGAGGTTGGATGATCACCTTACAAGATTGGAAGTGAGCTAGCAAACTTGAAAGTATTCTTGATTTTATGTAACTAGAACTTGTAGAATTTATGAAGAACACTTAGAACTTGAAGATAGAACTTGAGAGAGATCAATTAGATGAATAAAATTGAAGAATGAAAGTGTTTGTAGGTGTTTTTGGTCGTTGGTGTATGGATTAGATATAAAGGATATGTAATTTTGTTTTCATGTAAATAAGTCATGAATGATTACTCATATTTTTGTAATTTTATGAGATATTTCATGCTAGTTGCCAAATGATGGTTCCCACATGTGTTAAGTGACTCACATGGGCTGCTAAGAGCTGATCATTGGAGTGTATATACCAATAGTACATACATCTAAAAGCTGTGTATTGTACGAGTACGAATACGGGTGCATACGAGTAGAATTGTTGATGAAACTGAACGAGGATGTAATTGTAAGCAATTTTGTTAAGTAGAAGTATTTTAATAAGTGTATTGAAGTCTTTCAAAAGTGTATAAATACATATTAAAACACTACATGTATATACATTTTAACTGAGTCGTTAAGTCATCGTTAGTCGTTACATGTAAGTGTTGTTTTGAAACCTTTAGGTTAACGATCTTGTTAAATGTTGTTAACCCAATGTTTATAATATCAAATGAGATTTTAAATTATTATATTATCATGATATTATCATGTATGAATATCTCTTAATATGATATATATACATTAAATGTCTTTACAACGATAATCGTTACATATATGTCTCGTTTAAAAATCATTAAGTTAGTAGTCTTGTTTTTACATATGTAGTTCATTGTTAATATACTTAATGATATGTTTACTTATCATAGTATCATGTTAACTATATATATATCCATATATATGTCACCATATAGTTTTTACAAGTTTTAACATTCGTGAATCACCGGTCAACTTGGGTGGTCAATTGTCTATATAAAACATATTTCAATTAATCAAGTCTTAACAAGTTTGATTGCTTAACATGTTGGAAACATTTAATCATGTAAATATCAATCTCAATTAATATATATAAACATGGAAAAGTTCGGGTCACTACAAGAGTGGTAGCCGATGGTTGCAACAAGAAGAAGCTAGTAACCCATGTTGGTGATTCGTAGGGGAGAAAGGGAGGAAAGAGAGGAGAGAGAGTAGAGAGAGAAGTGGTGTTCTTAGGTGGTGTGACGGTTTCAGGTGGTAGGGTGGTGGTGGATAATGGTGGATATGTGAGGTTGTAGTAGGTTAAGTGGTGGTGTGAAGATGGTGAGATGTGGTGCTCGAGTTGTTAGCCGATGGTTGTTGGTTTTATATCGAACCAAAACAGAAAAACAATAGCTGAGTAGCAATAATGAACCGTTTATAGTGATGGTTGTTTTCGATGATTTTGACTAGTAAGAAAGTGATTGTTTAAGTGGGTTTGGTGATTGTCAATAGTGACGGGTGACGGTTGTGGTGGTCGATGATAGTTGAAGGTGGTTTGATCGATTATGAAGACGTAGTAGTAGCAAATAATACTCGAAACATTCAATATATGGTGATCTAAACGGGTGATGTGTGTAGTTAAGTTAATAGTTTGAGGAAATATAAACAGAAGGCGATCACTAACAGGTGGTATAAGTAAATTGGTATACTAGTGGAAAAGGGAGTAGTTGTGATCTTGCACTGGGATGATGCATGGATATATATTCTATGTTTATTGTGTATATGTAGAATTATGATATGACTTCAATCAAAGTAATATCTGGAGGTGAGCTGTATTCCCACAAACAAAATATCATAAAATAAATATTAAAGTAAACAAGAGAAGGAACGTGTGATAAAACAATTTTTCATCTTTCAATTGTTTGTTATACCGACAATTTATCACGGTTGATATCGTCTTCCGTTGTTAATCAGTTGCGAATAAAAGTCTTCGGAAAAATTCCAAAATTTTAATTTAAATATATTTAATTATTTTGGTCATTATGTATAAAATTCTATCATTAATTTAATAAATAAAAATTACATCAACTTTCCCTCTCATTTATGGGTAAAATATAAAAAGTTCTAAAATTTAACAAAAAGCTCCTAAATACATTTTTAATAAGTCTATAATTTATAGAACTCATTTTCGGATCACCGTTTGTCTTAAAATCATATAAGCTTGAATTTAGTTTGCTTAATATCAATAGGAACATCAAACGAGTATTACAATCATTTAATATTTATTTTTAATATACTTTATTTATATATTGAGATATATTTTAAATAATAATTATTATAAATCCTATTTTTATTTTATTAATTTTTAGTAACAACAACATATAATACTTCAAATTATATTTCGAATTATTATTTATATATACATACACACATATCTATTTACAATTAATTGTTCGTGAATCGTCGAGAGCAGTCGAAGGGTAATTGCATATGTGAAAAAAAAAATAGTTCAAAGTTTTTGAGACTCAACATTACAGTTCTTTGCTTATCGTGTCGAAATCATATGAAGATCAAGTTTAAATTTGGTCGAAAATTTCTGGGTCACCACATAATAGGTCTTAAAAGAATATCTACCATGCTAAGTCTTGCTTAAACAAAAATAATAATATGATAAAAATTTAAAACATTTTAAAAGAACATTAAAATGAGTATAATAACATTTTCGTCACCTAAATGTCCTCGAATGGCAAGACACCTTTAGGGAGTCTTGCTCTTTGTTCCTTTTTAGGGTGATTTTAGGAATTTGTGCACTATTTAAAACTGAAAAATATGCGCAGCCAAATGTGATATTAATGAGGCGCATATTAATGAGGTAAATCTGTATTTAGTGATGTGATATGAGTTTCAAAATTATATGCGTTATAATATTTACAATATGAGTGAAATAATAGGCCTTAAAACTATTTATGCCATGCTAAGCCATGCTTAAAAAAATTATAATATGATAGAAATTCAAAACTTGTAAAAAGAACATTAAAATGAGTAAAATATCATTTTGTCATCTAGACGACCTCGAATGGCAAGACACCTTCAGGGAGTCTTGCTCCTTTTTCTATTTTATTGTGATCTTAGGAATTTCAACACACAATCTAAAAACCGAAATATGTATGCTGCCAAATATTTGGCATCGCATATTAATGAGTTAAAATTTGTAATTATAGAAGTGATATTAAATTAAAAATTATACGCGGTATACATAATTACAATGTGAATGAAGTAAAAGACTATAAAACTATCTGTATCATGCTAAATCTTGCTTAAACAAAATTAATAATATGATAGAATTTCAAAACGTTTAAAAACAACATTAAAACGAGTAAAATAATATTTTCGTCATCTAGACGACCTTGAATGGTAAAACAACTTCCGGGAGTCTTGCTTGTTGTTCTCTTTAAGGGTGATCTTATGAAGTTCAGTACAATCTGAAACTGGAAATTATGCGCCGCCAAATGTTACACCATTGGGCGGTGCATATTAATGAGTTAAAATTTGTATTTAGTGAAGTGATATTAGTTTCAAAATTATATGCGTTATACATAATTACAATTTGAGTGAAATAATAGGCCTTAAAACTACTTATACCATGCTAATCATGCTTAAACAAATATAATAATATGATATAAATTCAAAACGTTTAAAAAGAACATTAAAATGACTGAAATACCATTTTCGTCATCTAGAGGACCTCGAATGGCAAGACACCTTCATGGAGTGTTGCTCCTTATTCCATTTCAGGGTGATTTTAGAAATTTCTTCAAAATCTGAAACTGAAAATTATGCACCGCCAAATGTTACTCCATTTGGCGGCGCATACATATGAGTTAAATTTATATTTAGTGAAGTAATATGAGTTTCAAAATTATATGTCTTATACATAATTACAATGTGAGTGAAATAATAGGTCTTAAAAATATTTATACCATGCTAAGTCATGCTTAAAAAAAATAATAGTGTAAAAGAAATTCAAAACGTTTAAAAACAACATTAAACTGAGTAAAATATTATTTTCGTCATCTAGATGACCTCAAATGGCAAGACACCTTCAGGGAGTCTTATTCTGTGTTCTCTTTTATGGTGATCTTAGGAATTTCAGCACAATCTGAAACAGAAAAGTATGCGCCGCAAAATATTACTCTATTTAGCGGCGCATATTAATGAGATAAAATTGTATATAGTGAAGTGATATTAATTTCAAAATCATATGCATTATACATAATTATAATGTAAGTGTAGTAATAGGCCATAAAACTATTTATACCATGCTAAGACTTCCTTAAACCAAAATAATAATATGATAGAAATTGAAAATCTTAAAAAAAACATTAAAATGAGTAAAATAACATTTTCGTCACCTATACGACCTCGAATGACAAGACACCTTTAGGGAGTCTTGCTCTTTGTTCTTTTTAGGATGTTCTTAAGAATCTTAACACAATCTTAAACCGAAAATTATGCGCCTCCAAATGTTAGTCTATTTGGCGACGTATATTAAAATTTGTATTTAGTGAAGTGATATTAGTTTCAAAATTATATGCGTTATACATGCTTATAATGTTAGTGAAATAATAGAACTTAAAACTATTTATACCATGTTAAGTCATGCTTAAAAAAATAATATAAAAGATATTCAAAACATTAAAAAAGAACAGTAAACTGAGTAAAATACTATTTTCGTCATCTAGATGACCTCGAATGGTAAGACACCTTCAGATAGTCTTGCTCGTTCTCAATAAGGGTGATCTTAGGAATTTCAGCATGATCTGAAACCGAAAATTATGCGCCGCCAAATGTTACACCATTTGGCGGCGCATATTAATGAGTTAAATTTGTATTTAGTAAAGTAATATGAGTTTCAAAATTATATGTGTTATACATAATTACAATGTGAGTGAAATAATAGGCCTTAAAACTATTTATACCATGCTAAGTCATGCTTAAACAAAAATAATCGTGTAAAAGAAATTCGAAACGTTTAAAAAGAACATTAAACTGAGTAAAATACCATTTTTGTCATCTAGACGACCTCGAATGGAAAGACACCTTCAGGGAGTCTTATTCCTTGTTCTCTTTTATGGTGATCTTAGAATTTCAGCACAATCTGAAACAGAAAAGTATGCGCCGCCAAATATTACTCTATTTAGCGGGGTATAATAATGAGTTAAAATTGTATATAATGAAGTGATATTAATTTCAAAATCATATGCGTTATACATAATTACAATGTGAGTGAATTAATATGCTATAAAACTATTTATACCATTCTAAGTGTTGCTTAAATCAAAATAATAATATGATAGAAATTGAAAATCTAAAAATAAAAATATTAAAATGAGTAAAATAACATATTCATCACCTATACGACCTCGAATTGCAAGACACCTTTAGGGAGTCTTGCTCTTTGTTCCTTTTTAGGGTGTTCTTAAGAATCTTAACACAATCTTAAACCAAAAATTATGCGCCTCCAAATGTTAGTCCATTTGGCGACGTATATTAATGCGTTAAAATTTGCATTTAGTGAAATGATATTAGTCTCAAAATTATATGCGTTATACATGCTTATAATGTTAGTGAAATAATAGACCTTAAAACTATTTATACCATGTTAAGTCATGCTTAAATAACAAAAATAATATAAAAGATATTCAAAACGTTAAAAAAGAACATTAAACTGAGTAAAATACTATTTTCGTCATCTAGATGACCTAAATGGTAAGACACCTTCAGAGAGTCTTGTTCGTTCTCGATAAGGGTGATCTTAAGAATTTCAGCACAATCTTAAATTGAAAATTATGCGCCGCCAAATGTTAATCCATTTGGCGGCGCATATTAATGAGTTAAAATTTGTATTTAGTGAAGTGATATTAGTTTCAAAATTATATACGTTATACATAATTTTAATATGAGTGAAATAATAGGCCTTAAAACTATTTATACCATGCTAAGTCAAGCTTAAACAAAAATAATAGTATAAAAGAAATTTAAAACGTTTATAAAGAACATTAAACTGAGTAAAATACCATTTTCGACATCTAGACGACCTCAAATGATAAGACACCTTCAGGGAGTCTTTCTCCTTGTTATCTTTAAGAGTGATCTTAGGAATTCCAGCATAGTCTCAAACCGAAAATTATGCACAGCCAAATGCTATTCCTTTTGGCGGTGCATATTAATGAGTTAAAAGTTGTATTTAGTGAAGTGATATTAGTTTCAGATATATATATGCGTAAAAAGAACTTTAAAACAAATGTAATAATATTTATAACAATATTAGTGAAATAATAGGCCATAAAACTATTTATACCATGCCAAGTAATGCTTAAAAAATGTAATAATATGATAGAAATTCAAAACGTTTAAAAAGAAATTTAAAATGACTAAAATAACATTTTCATCATCTAGACGACCTAGAATGACAAGACACCTTCAGGGACTCTTGCTCCTTGTTCCCTTTTAGGGTGATTTTAGGAATTTCTGCACAATTTGATAATGAAAATCATGAGCTGCCAAATGTTACTCAATTTGGTGGCGCATATTAATGAGTTAAATTTGTATTAGGTGATGTGATTTGAGTTTCAAAATTATATGCGTTATATATAATTACAATGTAAGTGAAGTAACATCCCATAAACTATCTATACTATGCTAAGTCTTGCTTAAAGAAAAATAATAATATGATAGATATTCAAACAGTTAAAAAGAACATTAAAAGGAGTAAAATAACATTTTCGTCACCTAGATGACATCGAATGGCAAGATACCTTTAAGGATTCTTGCACCTTGTTTTCTTTTAGGGTGTTCTTAGGAATTTCAAAATAATCTGAAATTGAAAATTATGCGCTGCCAAATGTTACTACATTTGGCGGCACATATTAATGAGTTAAATTTGTACTTAGTGAAGTGATATGAGTTTCAAAATTATATGCGTTATACATAATTACAACGTGAGTGATATAATATGCCTTAAAACTATTTATACCACACTAAGTCATGCTTAAAAAAAATATATGATAGAAATTAAAACGTTCAAAAAGAACAATAAAATGAGTAAAATATCATTTTCGTCATCTAGACGACCTCGAATGGAAAGACACCTTCAGGGAGTCTTGCTAATTGTTCTCTTTGATGGCAATTTTAGAAATTCCAGCACAATCTAAAATCGAAAATTATGCGCCGCCAAATGTTACACCATTTGGCGTCACATATTAATGAGTTAAATTTGTATTTGGTGAAGTGATATTAAAATTATATGCGTTATACATAATTACAATGTGAGTGAAGTAATAGGCTATAAAACTATTTATATAATGCTAAGTCTTGCTTAAAAAAAATAATAATATGATAGAAATTCAAAACATTTAAAAACAACATTAAAATGAGTAAAATAACATTTTCTTCACCTAGACGACCTCGTATCACAAGACACCTTTTAGGGAGTCAGATTGAAACTGAAAATTATGCGCAGCCAAATGTTAGTCCATTTGGCGACGCATATTAATGAGTTAAAATTTGTATTTGGTGAAGTGATATTAGTTTCAAAATTATATGCGTTATACATAATTACAATGTGAGTGAAATAATAGACCTTAAAACTATTTATACCATGTTAAGTCATGCTTAAAAAAATTAATATAATAGAAATTCAAAACATTTAAAGAGAAAATTAAACTAAGTAAAATACCATTTTCGTCATCTAGACGACCTCGAATGGTAAGACACCCTTAGGGAGTCTTGCTCCTTGTTTTCTTTAAGGGTGATCTTAGGAATTTCAGCACAATCTGAACCCGATAATTATGCGCCACCAAATGTTACTCCATTTGGTAGCACATATTAATGAGTAAAAATTTGTATTTACTGAAGTGTTATTAGTTTCAAAGATATAAGTATTATACATAATTACAATCTGAGTGAAATAATAGGCATTAAAACTATTTATACTATGTTAAGTCATGCTTAAACAAAAATAATAATATTAAAGAAATTCAAAATGTTTAAAAAGAATATTAAAAAGATTAAAATACCATTTTCGTCATCTAGACTACCTCGAATGGAAACACACCTTCAGGGAGTCTTGCTCTTTGTTTTCTTTTAGAATGATCTTAGGAATTTCAGCACAATCTGAAACCGAGAATTATACGACGCTAAATGTTACTCCATTTGGTGGAGCATATTAATGAGTTAAAATTTGTATTTAATGAAGTCATATTAGTTTCATAATTATATACGTCATACATAATTACAATGTGAGTGATATAATAGGCCTAAAACTATTTATACCATGCTAAATTATGCTTAAATAAAAATAATAAGTTGATAGAAATTCAAAATGTTCAAACAGAACATTAAAATGAGTAAAATATCATTTTCGTTATCTAGACGACCTCCAATGGGAAGACACATTCAGGGAGTCTTGCTCCTTCTTCTCTTTTAGGGTTATTTTAGGAGAATCAACACAATATGAAACCAAAAATTATGCGCGGCCAAATGTTACTGTATCTGGCGTCGCATATTAATGAGTTAAATTTTGTATTTAGTGAATTGATATTAGTTTCAAAATTATATACGTCATAGATAATTACAATATGGTAAAATAATAGGCTTTAAAACTATTTATACCATGCTAAGTCATGCTTAAACAAAAATAATAATATGATAGAAATTTAAAATGTTTAAAAAGAACATTAAAAAGAGTAAAATACCATTTTCGTCATCTAGATGACCTCGAATGGCAACACACCTTCAGGCAGTCTTGCTCCTAGTTCTCATTTAAGGTGATTAATTATACACGTACCTACGCGCGTAGCACTTGTACATATCACGTGCAACGCGCACGCCCTGAATATTGTTAGAACATCTGATTAGGAGGTGCACACCCGTGTATTACTTAGCGCACACGAAAGCAATCGGATTTAATCTTATCCGTGATTAAATGTGATCCTTTTCCAACTATAAACCCATTATTTATGGTTGTTATTTGGAAAGATCTAGAAGTTAATTATGGGACGATCTAGGGTTAGGGTTTTATTATAAATACGACCCTAACCTCCTTCATTCAACAACAACGTTTTTAGTATTACTCGAACTTGCGATTGCATCCAGAAAACACTCTTACGGTAACAGGTATGTTCTATGAACATAAACCATATGCAACCACCTTCAGTGGCCATTATTGCGGCAACTGCCATCAATGGTGGACGTAGCTTTGATCAACCTTTCGTAGATCATCATCTCAATAAGGGTTATTCACGGTAAATGGGACCGAATATCAAAGCTATAAACGTTCTTAAACACTCCTTAATGCACTCAACATTAACTTTGCTATTTGAGTAGATTTATGTTCGATCAAATGGCACCATCCGTGGGACCATAACTAGAATTGTGTAAAAAGTTTTATACGTTATGAATGATTAACTATAAAGCTTTGAATCTTTTTGTGGTTGTTCTTGTGTAACAGGCTACAATGGGAAAGTCTGGCAGTAATCAGTCGTCTCGTTCTCAGGGTCCTGATGTTACAGGATCGAAACAATCAAGCCAAGACAAGACTCTTGTCACAAGAAAAACTCCAAACTCTGTAGCGGTAAAGCTTCCAGAAAAGCCTAAAACATCATCAATTGTTTTTCCCCCGGTGTTTTAGCCACTGACGTCAAGAAAAACTGTTGAGTATTGGGCACCAGGTGATGAAGATGATGAAGAAGATGATGATGAGGAAGAAACCCCTATTACCACAGTGGGGTCCTTTCCCATATACTCTACACCAAAGTCAACGGTTCATACCACGCGAGTAATGACACATGCGAGTGCATGCGAGTATTTAGCAGGGCAGAACATCGATGTTGGTTGTCCAACTGCTAATCGTACTCCCTTGGACAAAATACAAAGAAAGTGTATGTCCTCGCCTATTCCTAGCTTATCATCTTTGCTTTCACCAAGAACACATTCAGGGTGCACTAATGATTCCGCAGGTGAAAGTAAGAAAAAGAGTCAAGAAGATTTACTTGCCATACTGGCCCAAGCTGCGCCAGAAAAATATGCGCAGGCATTCACGGTGCCAGATAAAGGTGATGAGGTGTTGGATAATTTCTATGCAGGAATAATGGGACAAAAGATAAAACCCTTCTTGGAGGTTGCGCCAGCTAATGAAAATTTTGTGCCCCATATTGCTAATTATGTGCCGGAATCTCCGCCTATCATTCCTTTGGCTATGGGACGGTATGATGGCACGACAGATCTAGATGATTTCTTGTAGATATATGAAGGAACAACGCGTGCTCAGGCATGGAACGACGAAACTAAGTGCCTTGAATTTCAAACTTTGTTACAAGGGGTTGCAAGGGAGTGGTTCAGTAACTTGCCACTGCCGCTTGTTACCTCCTATAATGATCTTCGTGCATGATTTTTGATAAAATTTTATAACATGCGCGCCCGTAAAAGGACGCATGTTGAATGTCACGATATCAGACAAAGGGCAAGAGAATCTCTTGGGCAATTTATAGATCGGTACACGAAAGAGGTCGCTAAAATGGCTGGACTCCCTGAAAGCCAAAAAGTGTCCGGTTTTATACATGGGTTGTGTAGAGAGCGACATCTCGCCCTATGGCAGCGCTTGCGCATGAAGGTCCCTGATACCTTAGGCGAGGAAATCAATGAAGCGCATGAGCATATGCGTGCGAGGGAAGATACCACTAGGAATAGTGGGAAAAACCCCGATAGCAGAGGTAACAAAGATGACGATTCTTATCGCAGTCAAGTAAGGGGATCGAAGTACAAGGGTAACAATTACGGCCAGGGCTCTGCGCCATCAAAATACAACAATTTTCAGAAGTCAAGCAATTCTGATCAAGGGAAGGGTCACTTCCCGAGCTAGAACTTTGCGATCATGGGCGAATTGACTAAAACACCAAATGAGATCCTAAATACCAAACCAATCTTTCTGACATTCTCAGCTCCTACGAAAATGTCAGAATATGCTAGGAGAGACAAGTCAAAATTTTGTGAGTTTCATGATGATTATGGACACGAAATTGATCGTTGTAAGTCTTTCATTGAGAAAGTGATCGAATTTTTGAGGAGGGGTAAGCTTAATCACATGAAATCAATCAAAAAGCAAGGAGTTGCGTCGCAGGGCAATCAATCAGAGAAAGCCGCACCAAAACAAAAAAAGGCAGTGACAAAAGCTCTGACAAAATATTAAACAGGGTGCATGCTTGGCACTCTTGTCAGAGGCGCAAGGCCGAGCAATTGGAGGAGTGGGAAGCGGAAGCTATTATCTTCCCTCCGGTGTAAACAATTTAATCCTTCGCATGCACCCATAATCATTAAGTGTCGCGTCACTGACAGTAGATACAATGTGCGATGGTTGAATGTCGACACAGGCAGCAATGTCGATGTAATGTATGAACACTGCTTCAGGCAGCTACCGGCGACAAACAAGTCTAAGATGAGGGCGCCCACAACTGTTTTATCGGGTTCTCCTACGAATTAGCAAAGCCTTTAGGGTGCATTGAGCTTGAACTAGAACTGTTTGATGATAACGACTCGACCCGCACACGAGTTGTCCCTATTGAATTCTGTGTGGTACGATCTTATTCATGTTATAATTAGCTCCTGGGGCGAGTTACTTTGCAGAAGTTTGGCGCAGTACCCTCTACTGTTCATGGCATGATCAAGTTTCCTACTAAGCAAGGTATTGCTACTTTCTGGACGGAGTCTGGAAGAGCGTTATACGCTTCGGTAACACCGCCTAAACCATTGCCTACAATGAGCGGCATATAAAAAGCAGTTCCCTCCTCGTCAATCCGAAATACCCTGACAAATGAATTCAAGTCGGAGGGAACCTTTCAGAAGAGATCAAAGTTCAGCTGCATGACATACTAGTAGCTAACATGGATATCTTCGCGTGGTGTGAGGATGATATGACTGGGGTACCACAAAATATCGACGAACACAAGCTGAACATGAATCCAAACTTAACTCTAGTGCACCAAAATAAGCGTCTGATGGTGCCCGAAAGAAGCGAATGGTTGAGGTTGGAGGTAGACAAGATGGTTCATGCAAACATTCTTAAAGAGGTGTGGTATCATACTTTGGTCGCGAATCCTGTTTTGGTTAAAAACGGAGATGGCTCATGGCGCATGTGCGTCGATTTTAAGGATATTAATAAGGCATGCCCTTAGGACAATTATCTTTTACCTGAAATTGACTGAAGTGTTGAATCTCTTTCCGATTTCAGGTTCAAATGCTTTTTGGATGCATATAAGGGGTATCACCAGATTTAGATGGCAGAAGCACATGTGCGTCGATTTTAAGGATATTAATAAGGAATGCCCTTAGGACAATTATCTTTTGCCTGAAATTGACTGAAAAGTTGAATCTCTTTCCGGTTTCAGGTTCAAATGCTTTTTGGATGCATATAAGGGGTATCACCAGATTCAGATGGCAGAAGCAGATGAAGACAAAATCACATTCCATACCAATTAGGGTATTTATTGTTACACGAAAATGCCCTTTGGGTTGAAGAATGCAGGGGCAACGTACCAGAGGGTAGTGGATTTGGCGTTCAAGGATCAAATCGGTAGAAATCTTGAGGCTTACGTAGATGATTTAGTCATCAAAAGCAATATAGAAGCTTAATCAACATGAAAACGTTCAACTCTCTGCGAAAAATCAACATGAAGCTTAATCCTACAAAGTGCAGTTTTGGGGAAGAAGAGGGTAAATTCTTGGGGTACATAGTGACGCCAAGAGGAATCAAGGCTAATCTCAAGAAAATTGAGGTTACGGAATGTATGAACTCCCTAAAATCAAGGAAAGGAGTGCAAAGTTTGACAGGCAAGTTAGCCGCGCTAACTAAATTCCTGTCAAAAGCCGTAGAGCGGTCGTTACCTTTTTTCCAGACTCTAAAAAATTTATTGAAAAAGTCAGACTTCAGATGGACTGAAGAGGCTGAAAATGCTTTTGTCGAGATGAAGGTGCTCCTAAAGGAGTTTCCTACTTTGACTGTGTCAATCGCTGGAGAGACGTTGATGCTGTATCTTGCGACTTTGAAGGAAGCAATCAGTTCCGTTCTTGTCGCAGATAGGGGGCAAGTATGTCTCATATTGAGACTTGAAATAGGTATTGAATGTAATGCTTACTGTGTATTTTCCACTATTTTGGCGCAGGTACAAATGCCTGTGTATTTTATCACCAAAGCACTTAGCGGCAGTGAAGTTAACTACCCACCTATTGAGAAGCTCGTATATGCGCTAGTAGATACAGCTCGTCGGCTACGCAGGTACTTCCAGGCGCATCCAATAGTGATGTTAACCAATCAACCGATAAGACAGGTATAAGTCGCGGCACGCGCATCCCAATCTCTTTTTTACACAATCTTAAAAGACGCCAAATACGTGCTTGAATTATTTTTGATATGCTGATAACATGTGATGACAGGTATTGTACCAGTCTGAGGTTTCAGTTTGGTTGGCCAAATTGGCCATCGATTTGGGAGAGCATGAAATCAATTACTCCCCGCGCATGGTGGTAAAAGGCCAGATACTCGTGGATTACTTGGCCGAAACAACAGGAGAAGTAGAAGCACTCGCAGAAAGTAGTACAGTTGGCTGTGAAAAGAATCAGGTTTGGGAACTATATACGGACGGTGCTTGTGGGCCCGAAGGCGTCGGTGCTGGATTGGTCCTCACAAGTCACGACGGAGAAGAGCATACTTATGCACTTCGCTTCACGTATGCTGCGATCAACAATGAGTCTGAATATGAAGCATTACTATCTGGGTTGCGCAAAGCGCAACAACTAAGAATAAAGCATTTAGACGCATACGTTGACTCACAGTGGGTCACTAACCAGGTCAATGGGTCGTTTGGGGCGCTTGAAACCTCTATGCAGCGGTACATGGAACTGATGTGTGAATTAGCTAATGAATTTGACATTTTTAGATTAACGCAGGTACCCAGGGGGTAGAATAAGAAAGCGGATGCGCTAAGTAAATCGGCTGCTTTGGCCTTCGATCATCTGCGCAAAAACGTATGGGTGGAAGTGCTAACAGAAAAGTCTATTGATGAGAAAGTAACTGTTACGCCTATTGAGGAGGAAAGACCAAATTGAATGGCACCATTGGTGAAATTCTTAACCGAGGGTGAACTTCCTGCAAACGAAAAAGAAGCGCGGAAATTTCGCATCAAAGCTCCCATGTATGCGTTAATCGAAGGTGTTTTGTATAGGAAATCTTATTTAGGCCCGAGCCTATTGTGCATTGGACCTAATCAAGCTAAAGAGGTGCTCCGAGAAATTCGCGAGGGTTCTTGTGCTTTACACTCGAGGTACAGAAAAATTGCTGTGAAAGTAATGCGCATCGAGTATTACTAGCCGACCATCCATAGTGATGCAGCGGAGATTGTAAGGATGTGCCAATCATGTCAACAGCACGTGCCAATAAGTCGAGCACCACGGCATCCTATGATAAAATAACGACATCATGGCCGTTCAGCAAATGGGCCATCAACATTGTTAGTCCTATTACCGCGTGCTCAGGTACGCATGAAATAATGCACTTATGTAATACTTTTCAATATACGCACTTTAACAGTATTCACATTATCTTTGCTTGCGTAGGAGGAATAAAATTCTTGGTAGTGACAATCGACTATTTCACCAAGTGTGTAGAGGCAAAGGCATTGGAGACAATTACTAGCAGGCGCATTCGTAAATTCATTTGGGAAGATATTGTGTACAAGTTTGGTATCCCCAATGAAATTTTTAGCGACAATGGTACTCAGTTTGAAGGCGAGCCTTTCAGGAGCTGGTGTCAAGAGCTGAATATCAAGTAGTCTTTTACTTCGGTCGCTTACCCGCAGGCCAATGGCCAATGTGAAGTAACAAACCGAGATATTGTAAAGGGGATAAAAGCGCGCTTGGGCTTGTATGGTAATGAGTGGATCGATGAGCTCCCAATTGTTTTTGTGGGTGTATCGCACCATGCATAAAAACAGCACAGGTGAAACACCGTTCAGCTTGGTTTATGGGACGGAAGCAGTCATCCCCGTCGAATTAATGGTTCCAACGAAGCGCATACGCAGCTTCGATGAGTCAAGCAATGATGAAGGCTTGTGCGCCAACCTAGATATGCTAGAAGAGCGCAGGGAGATAGCCGTCATACGCTAAGCCATTAACAAGCAGAAAATCTCTATGTACTATGATAAGCGCGTTAAGTCTATGTTGTTCAGGATTGGAGATTATGTGTGGTGCAACAATGAGGCAAGTCGAGCAGAGAATAATGGAAAGCTGGGGCCTAACTGGGAAGGTCCTTATGAATTTATTGGAATAAGTGCAACGGGGTCCTATATCCTGGCAGGATTAAATGGAGAGCGAATACCTCGTACTTGGCACGCAACCAATTTGAAAAGATGTTATATATGATTCTCGGGCTGTAGCACTAGGGATTGATCACCCCGACTTTTAAACACTTAAATTTTTTAGTTCATTTAAAATATTGCTTTCTTTACTTGTAAGACAATTTGTATTTCTTTCATGGTTGCAATAAATGGTCATTTGGATATGACTTGAGAATTTGATTTATTTTGTAATAAATAAATTTAATTTTTTTAATGGAAGTGTTTGGTTACATTTCAACGCACAATATGACAGCTATTACATGCATCTTGCCTCCTTAAGGGATGATCTCTAGCTCCCGCGTGGCAGAAGCCTGTTTGGTTACAAGGCTAGATTTTAGAGTGGGCAACAGGCATTGGTTTTCCTAGACCAACGCACTCTCGCAGACAAGAAGACTGCAAGTCATGACTATAAATGACAAGCATTTGGGTTTCTTGCCCACTAACCTAAGTGTTGGTTCACTTGGAAGACTCTGAATAATTTACTTAATAATGCAATGAAAAGCGTTGGCTATGTACACAATAGTTTAGTGTCAGTTAGTATTATTAAATTTGGAGTATAAACGAGTATACATTGGTTTGTATGCAAATAAAACTTTAAGTTTTTAGAACTTAATACTCCTAATGACGCGAACAATACAATTAGAAAGATATTGGATTACTTTGCTTATTAATGTAAAAGAAACAATGCATAGCATTGGTTACATAGTAGAATTACAAAAGGTGCTTAAAGCACAAAAGTTAAACTAGCACGCATGCCATTACAGTTGCAACGAAATTAAAATCTAAACTACGTGGCTTATTTGGAACAGTGCCCTACACTGATGGCAACAATTCTTCGAACCCTCGCACGCAGCGATCAGGAGGATTGCCCCATGAAAACAGAAAATAAAAAACTAAACTAAAGCTTGGGGGCACACACATAATGTTATAAGCGCCTCATGAAGCACGCTATTAACATGTGCACCCCTAAGGGCAATGAGCGCAAGGGCAAAAGCAATTTAAGCTTATGGTGCTCCCAAGACCCCCACGCTCCTAGCAAAAAATGTTATAGGGTGCCATACAAAGCACACCATATAACCCCCCTACGGCGGGCAGCAGCTCGCAAGCTCAAAACTTCATTAACAAAAGATCCTGCACCGAAACATCAGGATCAGTAGTGACATCCACAAGGGTTTGGATCGAAATGTTCTCCAATGCTTTACTGGACTCAAGAACTTTCTCGTAAGCATCTTCTTCAAGTTGATCGGCGATGATTTGGGGAATAACAGCAGGTACCTCAATGTTCTTTGAGATAAGATCCTAAAACCGCACCCGTTGGAGCGCTTTGGTCACCTTGAGAGCTTGTGAGTAAAGCTCTGTAACAATGGAGGTGCCCAACGTATGGGTATCAATGGTTTGAAGTGCTGCCCGTAGATCTGCATAAGTTCGTCGAATGATGTCACAGCTCGCAGACACTTCAATAACCTGGGTTGTAAGATCGTTTCTCTCAAAAGTTAGCAAGTCAACGTTCGAGGTAGCAACATCAAGCTCCTCCCTTAATACCCTATTTTCCTCTTCATAATCAATCTGTGAAGTTAACAGATCAACTTTCTCCTTTTTCAAAGATTCAATGGTGGCCTCAGCTATTTTTAGCGCATCATTGTCCACTTTAACCTGCGTTTCAAGAAGCTGCACCCTCTTCTGCAGATGCCCAGACATGTGAAGATCTGCGCGATGAGTGCGCTCGGTGCTTAACCTATCGCAGTCCTTTTCCTACGTTAGAAATGACAGCTACGAATCAAAGTTTAGCTTCTGATCTGACGTCATTTTCTCTAACTCTTGCTTTATGACGGCAGGAGCACACCCCTGCATATACATATTTTACACAAGCGCGACGCACTTGGACACATTTAAATTCGCAGCCAGGTTGTCCACTTTAATTGGCACATATCGGTTGTCATTTAAAATCGGCGCCCGGACAGAAGGGGTGGCGGTAGCTCAGCCAGCAGCGAGAGTTGAAGAAGAAGGAGCAATCATGGCAAGTGGAACTGGGGTGATTGGTTGAACATTAGCGGTTGAGGGCACCGGGGGTGCACGGGCACCAGATGGAGCGACAACTAAAACGGTGGGTTCCATATCTTTGTCAATATGCACAACTAGCAAGAAAATTCCACAATTAGGCATGAAAAATGTAAGATATTAACTTTAGAAAAATAAATTAAGTTATATTTTACCTTCAGATGAACTTGCAGCTTTACTCTTCTTGATGGGAGGGTTAAGGCGCACAGAGGAGCGGTGCTTCGATGTGGCCTCATCTGCTACCTCCTCAGCATCAACATCCCTCATGATAGTATCTTGGTCAAAAGTTTCCTTCTTGATGGTATAGCCTTTAAAGTCTTCGTCCAACAAAATGTCACCAGCATTCATCACTGCAAAATAGCGCACAAAGGTTAGCATGCACCAAAGTAAATCATTTTTCAATTGATTTAGGAAAATACAGAATATCCCCTTTCCCCTAAGCATGATGACCGGCTGGGTACCAACAAACGGCCAGTAGGATGAAACTTTGGTAAGAAACAGAACTTCATTTGGGTAGATGCGAAGTTTCAATTTTTACCGGTACACAGGTCGAACAGTTCCTGCTCAGCCTGGTCCATGAGTGGGGGTCTATTCAAAGAGGAGTTTGAACCAGTGTGCCATTAAAGAATGTTGGCGAATTCACGAGGAATGAACTTGTGTTCAACGAAGTAAAATGAATCTTTCCACGAACTTTGTAAACCCTTCTTTTGATCGGCGGTAAAGGCGACTCGATTAGAAAACTATACCAATCATGCTCGCTTAACTGATAACAGAAGATGTTTTGAAAAACTACCAAAGACGGCTCATGATTGTTAGCCCAACACCACATCTCAAACAGGGATAAACGAGTAGCACTATAAGGGTGCAATTGGCCTAATCCTATGTTGTAAGCTGAAAGAACTCTCATGAAAAAGGTGGTTGGGGGAATGCGAACGTTCCCTACCTCAAGAGTTTGGTCATACACATCAATCATCTTAGGGGGTGGTTTGTGGGCTCGCTCATTTGCCTTGGGAAGGGTAAGATTAAAGTGGGTGATGGGAGGATGTCATTCAGTGATGCATTTCATTGACACTTGGTCAAGGGTCAATGAAATTGAGTGAACGTGAAAAATGGTAGAATTGGCAAACGAGGTCGACATGATAAAGAGATTAAAGCGAAGACTAAGACTGACACGAGGATGGTAAGATTGCCGGAATTTGATCGGAAGTTTGGGGAGCGAAAATGAAAAAGAAGTTGATTTGAATTATTTACCCTAAATGGTAAAGAATGGATCATATTTATATTCGGAACGATTAAGGCTCCAAAACTCGTGATTTGATGAACACCGTACACGTGTCATGATCTGAATAAATGACAAGGTGAATGAACGGTTAACGAAAAGAATGTTGTATAGTTTAGTTACGGTATAGTGTAGGTTAGCATTGGCTGGTGGTTACACAAGGCTTGATTGGACAGCCTGTCATGATTATCTGTACTGCAGCCGTTTTCAAGACTGCATTAGCAGATGTTTGATTGATAGTGTCTATCAGTAATTAATGCCACATAATGATAAAATCTTGGCCAAACGATTTGGTTACTTGATATGGCTATCAGTAAACATGATGCGCCATGGTGATCGCACATCATATTAAACCAGGGGGACTTAATGATACGCATACCTACGCGCGTAGCACTCGTGCGTATCACGTGTGGCGCGTACTATGACAACCCAGAAATTTCCGACCAAATTTAAATTTAATCTTTATATAATTTCGACAAGATAAGCAAAGTTTGTAATATTGAGTCTCGAAAACTTTTGAACTGTTTCATGAATTCAATACCCATTCGACTATTCCCGACGAGTCACGAACAACTTTGTAGAAATAAAAAATGTAAATATATATATGAATATAAATATAAGTATATGAACATTATTAAATAAATAAAAATACACTTTAACTAATTAGAACTAAAAATGTAAAATAATAAACAGAATAAATAACTATTATTAAAATGAATAAATATATATATGATTCTTATTAATAATTATGATTATATGGTAATATATATAAAATGTATAAATAATAAATATTCAACATATGTTATCGTATAATATATAATATTAATAATTAAATGTAATTACAAACTAGAAATATATTTGTTATAATATTATTATTATTATTACTTTTATTAGTACTAATATCAATATCAGTATCATTAATATTATTATGCAAGAATGTAACTTATTATATCTTCATTATTATTAGACATTATTACTATTAAAAGATATAAAAATTTAATACTCATTATTATATAATATATATTATATAGTTATATTACATAATCTATAATATGTAATACTAATATATTAAATATAGTGGTTATAATAGTATTGTTATTTCCTTTAATATTAATATCAATACTAGTGTTATTAATATTATTATTGTAGAAATATAAATATGGAATTTGATATATATATAAATATTATTACTACTAATATTAATATGATTAGTATTGTTATCATCAATAATATTATTTTTATCAACTTCACTAAAATTATTATTATTGTGACTTATTATCATTATTACTATTATTATTATTATTATTATTATTATTATTATTATTATTATTATTATTGTTAATATTAATAGTATTATTATTATTTTTATTATTATTATTATTATTATTATTATTATTATTATTATTATTATTATTATTATTATTATTATTATTATTATTATTATTATTATTATTATTATTATTATTATGAGTATTATTTGATGTTATTAATTATCTTTATTATTATGATTAGTATTATATCTATTATTATTATTAGTATTTTTATTATTATTAATATATTATTAAACATAAATATTAATTACAATATATATATAAAAACTATCATAAAATGCGTGAATTTTTTTCTATCATCATCACTATTTTTTTTCTATCCTTGAAATTGTTATAGGTCGAATCATGTCCACAATCACAGACAAAATCAGTTAGGGATCGTTCTCAGAGTTATTTTTTATTTATTTATTCTCAATCTGCTTTATATTAATTTTGATTGATACTCTGGCTCGAATATTATCTGTAGACACAAAGTGAAGTATAACAATCGATTTTCATTTACAATTTATTAATTCATTCATTTTCTCTCCAACCTCTATACCCATTACACCACTTACAGCAACAATTTCAAAAATTAAAACAGAAAGATAAAGAAAAAAAACGTGTACCTCTGTTCTTGTTTAGATTTTTAAAAACTTTGAATTCAAACGAAATTGCAAAATGTAAAAATGCAGTATTGTTAGAAATCCTTCATTCAAACTATCTGGTAAGTTTCAAAGTTCAATTTTTCCTATCAACTTCTAATTTTTGAGTCAAAGTTATTTTTCAAAAAGTCAAACTGAGTGTTCATCGAGAAATTTGGATTCGTTGTAATATTTTAAGTTAAATTGATGAATCCAATAGTTTCTATGAATGATTTAGGATCTATTTCATGTAGGAATCAATGCCTAAAACGTTCTCAAATTTGAAATCAATTATGGACTCTATTTTTTTTTTTGCGAACAACAGTTTGATTTTATTTATATTTTTTTTTCTTTTCTTTCGTTTGCTAATAAATAATTATACCCCTAATCGATTACTTAAGTTTCTAATTATAATTCAAACCTGATATTAGTTGATATGGTTGTTAAGTTAATACACTAATCGAGATAATTTTTTAAAGAAGATGATGAAGAAGAGGGAAAAATAATAAACGGGTTATATATAAATCGATTGTGTTCTGATTAGAAAAGCAAAACGGAGGAGTGGTTAAGTGTGTTTCAGGTGAATGAGAGGTCTCGGGTTTGAGTCCCGACGGTGGCATTCTTTTTGAGCTTTTCTTCAAGGTTGTAACTCTTTATTATTATTATTATTATTATTATTATTATTATTATTATTAGTATTATTATTATTATTATTATTATTATTATTATTATTATTATTATTATTATTATTATTATTATTACTATTATTACTAGTATTATTAACTATCGTAATTATCATTAACATTATTATTAGAATAAATGTTATTATTATTATTATGATTAAGAATATTGTTATGTTAATTATTGTTACTACTAACATTGATATTAAGAATATTAGTGTCATTAATAAGTAATATTATCATTATCATTATTATTATGACTAGCATTACCATAAAAAAAAAATTTTGTATTATTATTATCATTAATATTATATTATTACTAATATTATTATTATTATTATTATTATTATTATTATTATTATTATTATTAGAAATTTATGAAAATAAAAGTTGTTAATTATGACTAAAAGTTGAATACATGAAAAGGTTAGTGAAAGTAATATTAAAGATTATAGATAATAGTACAAACATGAGTACCAAAAATATGATACAAATGTAGATAAAACCGTAACTAAAGATAATAAATAATATTATGAACACGTATGAAAACTAGTTAAGCCTATAGATTATATATGTATGTATAACACATCTCTTATTATTGAAACTTTATTATAATTTTGATTAAAATTATAATTATTATCATTACTATAAATATATTAGTATTAATACTATTATTAATATTATTACTATTATCACCTCTTAATTACCATTTTAACTTCATTAAAACTATCATTATTATTATTATTAGAATTATCAATACTTTTATTTTTATTATCATTATTATTACTATAATAACTAGATTATTACTATTATCAATATTAATATAAATATTATTATTACTATTACATTAAAAATTAGTCATTCTAATCATACATACAAATTATATATATATATATATACATATATATATATATACACAAATATATATATATATATATATATATATATATATATATATATATATATATATATATATATATATATATATATATATAATATAAAATTTAAGATATAATATATACAATTTGTTCGATTACAATTATACGTGTTAATATATATACAAATGATATAGGTTCGTGAATCCAAGGTCAACCCTGCACTTGTTTAATGTCGTCATATGTATTTTTACAACAAAATACAGTATCGTGAGTTTCATTTGCTCCCTTTTTAAATACTTCTGCAATATATATTTTTGGGACTGAGAATACATGCACTTTTATAAATGTTTTACGAAATAGACACAAGTAATTGAAACTACATTCTATGGTTGAATTGTTATACTGGATATCGCCCTTGTTGAACTTGGTAGCCTAAGAATTGGTGTTTATTATAATTGCCACCAATTGACGTGAATCATAAAGATAGATCTATGGGCTTTGACACGCCCCAGTCAGAGAATTTGAACTGCTTTAGTACTTTGATGTTTATATGTTTGGGGATATTCTAGATGCATTTTGTTAATGTCGGTTACCAGGTGTTCAATCCATATGAATGAATTTTAAACACTTACGAGTATACGATTATTGAATAAATGAAATCTTGTGGTCTATTAAAATTATGGAAATAATTGATTACGATAAACTAATGAACTCACCAACCTTTTGGTTGATACTTAAAAGCATGTTTATTCTCAATTATGAAAGAAATCTTTCGATGTGCATTTGCTCATTTTAAAGACATTACTTGGAGTCGATCATCGTAATGGGACCAGATGTTGGTGACTCCGTCCAGATGGATTAGGACTGGGTATGACATGTGGTATCAGAGCGGTGGTCTTAGCGAACCAGGTCTTGCATTAGTGTGTCTAACTGATAGTTGTTTAGATGCATTAGTGGGTCTGGACTTCGACCGTGTCTGCATGTCAAAAGTTTTGCTTATCATTTAGTGTCGAAAATTATTTTCTTATCATCCTTAAAGTCTAGACATGTCTTACTGCCTCTATTGCATAGACAGTGTATATATAAATCCATATCTTAGCGTATCTGTTATTGTTACCTTTGCCTGACAGCTTCCGTAGATTACTCCGTAACTTATGAGATTTTAGTATTATATATGCATATGTAAATTATATATTGCAGGGTACTAATCTACATACTATAATCTATTTCTTATCAAAAATCCTTCATCTGCTCGTACGAGATGAATCCCTCCACCAGTTCGAGTCCCTCAGATTCCGACAGCTATTCCGATATGGATTTCCACTCGAACTCCGAAAGCAGTGTAACCGGAATGAATCAACCAATTAGCCATCATCAATTTGGGATGAATTGGGGATGAGTTCGTAGTCGACTTAAACAATGGAGACGCGAAGAAGGCGACCTTTTCCATCCACCACATTCCCCTCTTAATGAAGAACCTGAAGCACTTACCAGCGAACCTGCTCGTAATACCATTTACTCTCTCATTTCCAGAGTATCTCGTCATGACTATATACTATCTCAAATTATGGATCTTATTCATCCACTCGTTCGAACCGCCAATCATCCCGGCGTAATAGAAGAAGTCAACGAGCTTCGTGCTCGAGTAGTGGCTTTGGAGAATATGGTGCAGAATTTACCAGCTTCAGCAACATCACCGGCATCAACAGTGCCATAAACAACCACATCCGCACCGCAAATCTCAACTTCACAATCTGTCCCACGAGCATCAACATCGTACACACCATAGATACCAAGGAGTACCAACAACAATAACCGATGAAGTATTGATCCATAACTTCATTGGAGAAACATCCTTCGATGATTATGTAATCTCTAAAGTCTTAGAGATTATTTATTCTAGCTCAAACAAAACGCAAATGAGTTTAATATCATATAAACTCATTAAATCCATGATTACATCTGAGGAAAATATATATGTATATATGTTTTCATAAAGATTGTAATTAAAAATTCTTTTGTACAAACTGTTAATGGTGAAAATATTTTAACGGGTAGGTAATACCCGAGGAATATTTAGATTTCACATTAATATGTCACACTGAACATTCTTCGAATCTGATTCAACGGTCATTTACTATCCTACTTACATCTACAGATATACGAATCCGTTCACCGCAGAATAACCATTTTCATTCAATTTTATATTTGTATTTTTACTTATCAGAATCTAACAAGTGGCATAATGAAGAAAACATTGGACAAAATAAAATTTGTTAGAAACAAACAAATTAATTATGAGAAATTTTGTTAAGAATCCACGCTAACTATTCCTAGCTAACTGTTCCTAGCTAACTGTTAATTCCGTATTATATTTTATTTATCGCAATTTAATTATCACAATTTATTTATTGCAATTTAAATTCTCGCAATTTTATTTATCGTCGTTTAATTTCTGTTATTTATTTTACGCACTTTAAATATCGGAACACATATACAATGTTTTGACATATCATATCGACGCATCTATATATATTATTTGGAATAACCATAGACACTCTATATGTGGTAATGATCGAGTTAGCTATACAGGGTTGAGGTTAATTCTCAAATAATATATACTTTGAGTTGTGATCTTGTCTGAGACATGTATACAATGGGTCACGATACGTATTAATTAATTTAAATATTATATATTAAACTATATATGAAATATTGAATTGCTAACTGTGGACTACCAACATTGAACAATTAAAATGAAATAAAATATTGATTATAACAAATAAAACTAAACAATTCTTCAAGTTTGCCACTTGATTTCATCTTAAACCTCATTTATATCTTGACGATTATAATCTGCGTTCAAATCTTTCATGATTCTTGAAAACACCTCAATCGAAAGGATGAACCAACCGCACTTCATCTACGAAAGAAAAGATGGATGCATATAGTTATGCATCTGAAGAACTCTCAGAACCTGAGTAAACGTTTAACAAGTAGCTGTGCAAATTCTTTTAGCATTATTATTACCGAAAATAACTTTACAACTCCTGTTCGAGATAGCCAGTTTTGTCACAGCTCCAGCAAGTCAACTTCAACTTGTCGTTCGAAAAAACCTTATTATAACCTTGATATATATGCGTGCTCTTTTATCATTACCGGGGAACCGTTTATATCCCACCACATTAGCAGTAAACTTACCAGCAACTTCATTGATCTTTGATTTTCCAAAAAATCATTATATTCATTGAAACCCTATCATATACTCATTCGTATCTTGTAACGAGAATTACCACATCAATTACCGGGAATTAGCAATCAGTATTTTGAAATCTCGCAGCATGTCTACATCAACAGTTATATGTATACATATAACATTTATCTCTTAGAATTATGAGCTTCTATTATGAAATTTCTTAAAAGTACCCAGTTTACAAATCAATACTCTAAATTTTGAAAAAGTTGAATGAAGCAACAAAAACTGGAAGCGACTTTAACAGTCGAAAGTGATGATAAAGAATAGTATGCTGGCAAAGCTGAGAAAAGTTGGAATTGGAAAACGGATTGAGCAAACCATGAAGGAGGCCGTGGATAAATCACAAAGACTAAACATGCCTTCAAAGAAACCAAATGATTCAATATATGCTGAAGTCATTAACGAATACCTTGCTCCTGACTCTAAACCTTTACGAATAAATCTTATTCATCATCCATCGATATTAGAAATTCTAAGATATCATCGTATCTTTCATTATAAATATCCTCGATATTTCTGAAGATATTTTCATAACTATTCTTAACTAAAATAATTTACCTCTTCGCGATGTTAGTGTTACATCAGTAAGGAAACTGTTTTAGTTCCTAAATTCTGAAAATTTTGACCTTAAAATATGAATGTTATTGAAGTAGTGTTGGGAACTGATGTATGAGTTATTATAATATAATGACACTTGATCAATGTGATTATATTACAGTAAGTCATGCTGAGTTTCTAATGAAACGTGATGATTCACAGTACCGTCATCATGTGCCATGTTACACGACTCTTACATTCTACCTAATCTCCAAACATATCAAGAATATATCTTCCGGATAGTTCTATCCTCTCTCTTGAATTCTGGAAATTTAACCAATCAAGATCGTGCTATTACAATCTTTCTCAGAACATTCGTCATGTTCATTCGAAACTTCAGACCTACGAATTCCGGATCATTATTCGCTTGACTTAAAGTCGGGAAGAGAAAACAAAAGTATGAATTAAGAAAGAAAGTATAGAAGATTGGAGTGTGGAAAATAAAGAAACAAAGAGAGTGGATTTATAGTGAAATATCCGACAGAGTAATCGAAACAGATTATCACATTTAACCAAAGAGGATTCTAATTTTCTTAATTACCGAAGAATCAAATCTTATTACAAAGATTTTCTCGAAATCCCTTGAAGTCCGAAAATCATCCTTATTTATGTCAAAAGATATGACAAAACTTTACTTTTCTCATTTCACTTTTCTGTGATAGCTTCACTCGTACTCTTCACAAAAATCAAGTTAACTATAAAACTCTAATTTCCAACTCATATGCATCATGAAGACATACTTATTGTCAGCCATGACCATCTCAATCAAATTTTGGGACGAAATTTCTTTAACGGGTAGGTACTGTGACAACCCGGAAATTTTCGACCAAATTTAAACTTAATCTTTATATAATTTCGACAAGATAAGCAAAGTTTGTAATATTGAGTCTTGAAAACTTTTGAACTGTTTCATGAATTCAATACCCATTCGACTATTCCCGATGATTCACGAACAACTTTGTATAAATAAAAAATGTAAATATATATATATGAATATAAATATAAGTATATGAACATTATTAAATAAATAAAAATACACTTTAACTAATTAGAACTAAAAATGTAAAATAATAAACAAAATAGATAAGTATTATTAAAATGAATAAATATATATATGATTCTTATTAATAATTATGATTATATGGTAATATATATATATATAATGTATAAATAATAATTATTCAACATATGTTGTCGTATAATATATAATATTAATAATTAAATGTAATTACAAACTAGAAATATATTTGTTATAATATTATTATTATTACTTTTATTAGTACTAATATCAATATCAGTATCATTAATATTATTATGTAAAAATGTTACTTATTATATCTTCATTATTATTAGACATTATTACTATTAAAAGATATAAAAATTTAATACTCATTATTACATAATATATATTATATAGTTATATTACATAATCTATAATATGTAATACTAATATATTAAATATAGTGGTTATAATAGTATTGTTATTTCCTTTAATATTAATATCAATATCAATAGTATTGTTATTAATCTTTGACTATGCTCGACGATTCACGAACCATTGTGTGTAAATAAATTTGTAAACATATATATATATATATATATATATATATATATATATATATATATATATATATATATATATATATATATATATATATATAAATATTATTACTACTAATATTAATATGATTAGTATTGTTATCATTAATAATATTATTTTTATCAACTTCACTAAAATTATTATTATTGTGACTTATTATCATCATTACTATTATTATTATTATTTATTATTATTATTAATATTAATAGTATTATTATTATTATTATTATTATTATTATTATTATTATTATTATTATGAGTATTATTTGATGTTATTAATTATCTTTATTATTAAGATTAGTATTATATCTATTATTATTAGTATTTTTATTATTATTAATATATTA